>NW_015387541.1:96717-151357 GCF_001527695.2 Protobothrops mucrosquamatus
TTTTAGGTAGGGATGATTTTAAGAAAATTTTAATTGACACACAGCTTCGAATATTTGGCTTTTAATTTGGTTTTATGGGGGTTTTTTTGTTCTTTGATGTATTTTGTTTGTCTGTTTTAATATGCTGTGCACCGCCCTGAGTCCTACGGGAGAAGGGCGGTATATAAATTAAATTATTAAATTAAATTAAATTAAAATATAAAGAATGGTTGCTGGATTTGGGTATGTCTAGTTTAATAAAAAGAAGGACTAGGGGTGACTTGACAGCAGTGTTCCAATATCTCAGGAGTTGCCACAAAGAAGAGGAAGTCAAGCTATTCTCCAAAGCACCTGAAGGCAGGACAAGAAGCAATGGATGGAAACTAATCAAAGAGTGAAGCAACCTAGAACTAAGGAGAAATTTCCTGACAGATAGAACAATTAATCGGTAGAACAACTTGCCTGCAGAAGTTGTGAATGCTCCAACACTGGAAGTTTTTAAGAAGAGATTGGACAACCATTTGTCTGAAATGGTATAGGGTTTCCTTCCTAAGCAGGGGGCTGGACTAGAAAACCTCCAGGATTCCTTCCAACTCTGTTATTCTAATTCTAATTCTAAAAAAACCCATAATAATTGCTAAAGTATGTAGAAATCAAGTGAAAATTAATTCTTTTTCATTTCAGCAGTTTGGGTGAAACAAAAGATGAAATTTCCTAACCTGAAATTAAATAAGGTGGGCTGAGCTGAAACAATTTCAAGAGGGGGAGGGGAGAAAGAAAGGTGGAATTTAATATCAGCATCTGAAAGGTAACTTGTTACCTTACCAATTTCCATTTTGTCAGTGTAGGACTCTTTCAAATAATCTTAATCAAATAATCTGCAAGCAAGATGAATTCATTCTGATTTTTTTTTAAAAAAGTATGCATGTGGGTTTCCCATTGTACAATGCAATCCCTGTTTAATTTAGAAGGAAACTGGCTAACAGGACTTTTTGCCATTTCTATGTTTCTGGAACTTTATAAAAAATTAATTCTTTTTTCCATAATCATTTGGAAATCAACTTATAACTGCTTATCCCAAAACGCAACTATTCACCCAATGAAAAAATCGGGGATGGATATTTTGGTGAGGCCTTGAATAAAGCAAGAATTGTCTCCTAAATTACTCCAAAGGTTAGTGACCACAACTGGCAACTCTGTTGTTAAGTCAAGGAGTTGTCATTAAAGGCACAACTGTGCTTACAATCTTACTTCAGCTTTCCTTTGCTTTACAGACCTGTGAAGATCGTTAATGAGAGGATTGGTTCTAAAATTACTTTTTCATCACTGTCATAATTGCAAACAATCACTAAAAGAGGCAGTTGTACCCTTTATGTGTACATGTGTACTTATAAATTTAACAAACATCCAAATAATTTTCTTCTCAGTGTATGCCTCTGATATTTATATGCAGTAGATCCTGTTTTATTTCAAACAGTGAATTTCCTGAATTTATTATAATGTTTAGTATATTGGAAACATACATGTATACAATATGATTGATCTACTCATCTGCACTGCTGCACTACTCTACATATCACTCAAATGAATATAAAACTGCTATCTTCCTTTTTTTTCTTTATTAGTAGTACAATATGTTTTGTGCCTTTAGTCTTTTTCATACTTGAACTTGTATCCATGACAAACTAGTTATGTTTAAATGAGAAAGAGGTGGGACTTTATCCAGGATAAAAGAAAAACAACAACAGTGAACATGTTTATCAACCTTAATGTGCATCATTAGTAAAACAAGCATTCCTTTCAAATAAGATAATAATTAAGCCTCAATTTATTTCTTCTCTGCTACAGAATTTTAATTGAAAAAAAAATCTGTTGTTGCATCTTTAGTTTCTTTAATGACATCCTGTAAATTTTATATTCTTTAATCTGGTATGGGTTTCTTTTTCTTCTTGTAAATTGATTTTTTTTCCTCTTCTCCCCGAACAATATCTGTTAGCATTAACACTTTATTTGTGAAAATTGCATTAGCTTGTGAATGGTATACAATTGATTCATACAATGAAGAACATATTTCATTAATTCTAATTAAAACATAGGCAGAGGGCTCATAAATGGTTCGTTATCTCATACATAATTATGTATATTAAAATTTTGAGTGCAAATTTTTAGGATTAAAATACGATTTTCTGAAATGGCACATTTTTATTTTTATTTCCTTTTTTTCTTTTCTCTCTCATGCATGCTGCCTGGAAACTGTTTTTCTTGTTCTTAGCAGTAATAGGTAGGCAACAGGTGACCACCCGAAACCCACCCAGCCTCATGAGCACAGGTGATTATCAGTACAGGAAAGGAACTGCCATAAAAATGCAAACATTTTGACAGTTACTGGATTGTTATGTCATTTGTCTGCATGTTGAAACAAGTATGCTCTCATTCTGATTTGTTTAATAGCATATTTCTTAATAATTTTACACTCTGCCAGCATAAGTGCAGTTTGAATATTTGCAGATAGCAGTTAAACAATACCTTTATCCAGAATGACACTCCATTGCCAAGCTAGCCTTAAAGTTTCAGATGTAATACTGGGAGCTAGTGATCTTCGGATTGTTTGTATGGATATTTTCCTAATAAACAAAAGGAATTGTTAGCAGTACTTCTTTTTTAAAAATAATAATTGAGAATCAAAAAAGGGTGTTGGAAAAAATGAAGTAAAAAATAAAGAAATAGAATAATATTAAATATCTTTTCAAATGGGTTGACATGATAAAAATATTACACTAGTCAGAAAACAAGCAGTTTAATTTTTAAGTTGACATACACAGAATGTTTAATATGGCTTCATGAACTTTCTCAAAATTTCATCTAATCCATGCACATAGAAGATAAGGATACAGTGTTTTCCAACAAAATGGAAACCAAGGAAGACTAAAATTATATATAATTGTGTGTGTGTGTGTGTGTGTATTGTGTGTAATTTTAGTCTTCCTTGGTTTCCATTTTATGGGAAAACACTGTATCCTTATCTTACCTTGTATAGTAGCTGATTAAACATGGCTTTGTTTTAGAATTTTGCTTTAAGTCATAATGCATTCTCTTAAGAAGAGCATACAAAGATGAGCTTTGTTCAGTTAAATAAACAGAGTTAGCTTAAGTTTGCTATATTTAAAATGGTTCCAAGCACCAATATCTTTTAGTGTCCAGTTAATGAAAGCAAGCAAGCAAGTTATGTTAGCATTATTTTATTCCAAATATAAGAATGTAGAAGATCTGTACTACATTCCCATTACTGACATCTTGAAGAATCAACATTCAGTTTCACTTTGTTTGACTCTCTTCATAATACAGGAGGATATTATGTTTTCTTTCCTCTTTCTGAAAAAGGAATACATGCAGTTGAGTAACACAAAGTCAAGAAAGGGTTGTAGTATATTTGTCATTTATTCATATTAAGGAGAGTATTTTGTTTGGTAGACTTGCAAATCATGGAAAATTTCTTTATCACATTTTCCCAGTATGTTGAACCTTTGAGGAAATGCATGAACAGTAAACTACAGTAGATCCACTGAATTCCAGGGACAAGCTAATAAAGCCAATATATACTAATCCAGTGAAAATATGGGCAAAATTTATCTTTCTGTTTTCCTTCAATATTCAATGTAACATGATTAGGATTATAGTACCTGTAGTAATATCAGAATATTATTTGTAGTTGCACAAAATATGAGGACAGGTTTGGTTGTAATAGTTACGGTACCACACTCCAAAATAGTAGAATCATGATTTCTAGTCCAGCCTTAATCACTAAGCCAACTGGTTGACTTTGAGTCAGTCATGCCTTCTCAGCCCTAGGAAGAAGTCAAAACCAAATCACTTTCAAAAAGATTGCTAAGAAAATCACAGGGACTTGTCTAGGCAGTTTCTAGAAGTAAAGACTGATATGAAGATAACCTAATCAAAATCAGAATTATGACTATTATTATGATTTCTTATAACTATAACTTAGTTGTTTGTATCTTACAATTTATATTAATTGTTTTATTTAGTATCCTAGATGATTTAAGTTGTTTGCTTATTTAGTATCCTATGATTATCACTAAGTGTTGTATTATGATTTATGATGATTTATATTTTTATGATGATTTTGATCATGATTTATCACTTGTTGCTTGTATGTACACAGAGAGCTTATGCACCGGAAACAAGTTGCTTTGTGTCCAATCACACTTGTCCAATAAATAATTCTATTCTATTCTATTCTGTGAGAAAGAAACTATCAGATGGGAACATGGAAGGAAAACAGCTATTTTTCCCCCCTGGAAGCCTGGAAGAACTTAGCATCTGACAATTACTAAATAGCAGTCCAGATTTGGAGTAGGAAGGCAATGTGCTACTATACTATTTGTCTTTGGGTAGATTTTTAATGTTTCTTCTTGCTCTGCTCCTAAAAGCATTTGTTGTAAAATAGAAAAAGAACCCAGTAAATAGGACATCCATGAATCTCTCTGAGTGCATATTGAGGTAAAGCTGCATCAGACATCAGCACAACTTGTAATTTGCTAATGGCAATATATATAGGAAATAATTGCCTCTAGAACAAAAGGAAGGCAGATTTACCCACTCCTCAATATATGAATAGCTCTATAACATCCAAAGTCTGTTCGTTTAAGTAATATTTAATTTACTAGGACTTGTTCTTTTGTATTATTGGCAGCCGTGACCAGGGGAGTGTTTTATCAGGTTCGCCTGATTCACCAGTTGCGGCCTTTTCTGGACCGGGACGCCTTACGCACGGTCACCCATGCCCTTGTCACTTCCCGCCTGGACTACTGCAATGCTCTCTACATGGGGCTCCCCTTGAAGAGCACTCGGAGGCTCCAGCTAGTTCAAAATGCAGCCGCGCGGGCGGTGTTGGGAGGGACTCGTCGCTCCCATGTTACGCCGCTTTTGCGCGAGCTGCATTGGCTGCCGGTGGCCTTCCGGGTGCGCTTCAAGGTGCTGACTATCATCTTTAAAGCGCTCCATGGCATCGGACCTGGTTACCTTCGAGACTGCCTCCTGCCACAGANGGGACTGGCCTAAGGGATTTTAAAGGGGTTTTAATTACTTTTAATCAGATCACAGTTAAATATTTCTTTTTAATTTAAATTTTAACAGGAGTATTGTATTTTTTGTATTTTAATTGATTGTTAGCCGCCCTGAGTCCGAAAGGAGAAGGGCGGGATATAAATGTAAATAATAAATAAATAAATAAATAAATAAATAAATTATTAAAGCAATTATATTGTTTGCAAAATATTCTACTTTCATCTAGGTCAAATCTATTATTTGCTGTTGGTCTTTTCATTTACTTGGACACTATTCATTTGACAAGTTCCTACTTTGTTTTATTTTCATATAGTCTTGATGCATTTCTTGTTAGGTTAGATTGATGAATATTGTCTTTGCATAATCACTCCAAAATATATACTGAAATGTAGGTTTCTTTCATACCATGATCAAATTGTGGAAAGAACAATAGTTATATTCAGAATAATAAATACTTAAAATTTACATGCTTGTTCAGTTTATATGAGAACCTTTTTTAAAAAGACTAATCATGATTTTTTTAAAATGTTCTTGAGGTGCATTTTGAGAGTGTGCTTATTAATTTAATATAATTACAGTTATTGTTAGAAAATTTTACAAGGAAAATCAATGACATTAAGGCTAATTCCATGTGGACAATTGTTTTTCTGTTCCACTACTATCCTAGACATACATAGATACATAAATAAAATGGAAGTAATGCATTCATAATCATTGAACTGAAACTTTTCTTAATATTAAGTTTCAGTTATATATATTTAAAAAACATTTGAAACAATCATCAGAAGATTCAAAAATGGCAAACACTTTACATGAATATATTTGAAGATGACCCAGACAATATTTACCTTATTATATAACATAGGACAAATGAAAAGGGTAGTTTGCAGTAAAATCACTTATCCAGAAGGGCTATACATTTCATAGGGTTTTATTCAGTTGATTGTCACCTGTATGAAGAAATGAAAAAGCATTGCAATGAAGGAATATTACATTTTGATTTTTGAGGAACAAAAACTGTTTCAACGGAACAATATAAAGCACCATTTTCAATTATCTTTGGTTATTTCAAAAGATTATGATTAATATATTATAGCTATCCACTGTCCTTAAAGCTAAGCTTCCAAATTCATGATAAGATACTCCTATTAATAAACCATCCTCAGATTTCTTGACTACTTATCTGATTCTGCTATTATCATCCTTAATATGTCACATTTCTTTTTTCCCCATACATTTGCTAAAGAATATATGCAATATAATAAACTTTTAATAATAACACTTGGAAAATACTATTCTTGGAGAAAGAAAAATTATTTACACCAGCCATGAGCCTTATGTGAAAATATGGAATTGGGGATAATTTTGTGATCAGAAAACAGTCACACAGAATCAGAACTTCCTTGTCTTGTCTTTTCCATGCCCATCATTTTGTTTTGCAAGTGAGAAAAGAATCCATTTTAAATTTATTAAACTAACAACATGGTTAAGGGGGTGCTCACAATGATAGCTCTGTGTGGTAAACTGTTTTGATATTTGACTATAGCTTATTCTTTTTAGAAAGTTTTCTGTCCACTTAGCAGGATTTGAGAAGGATCAGGTAGTGTTTCATTTCACTGTACATCTACAAATTCCATCTCTGCTTTGTATATTTATTAGATATTTTTAGACAGGATATCTAAAATAAACATTTTCCATTTGAGTTGGTAGAGTGGAATGTGATTCTGTACAAATAAAATGTTACAGAGAGAAGACAATTCCAGGTATTATGATATTTTTATCCAGATAGATTAGATTATGTCCAATAATTTACCATAACAGAAAAGTATATGTCATTATATCATGAAAGTTTCCTACTGTTAAATTGTTCTTCATGTTAAACAATTTCCTAATAGTTAAATGGAATTTGATTGGTTGCAATTTAAGTCCATTTTCCTGTGATTTGATTTTAGAAATGTTGAAAAATAGGTCAGATCTTGACCAACCTTATAGTGACATATTTGAAAAATGTTGTTGCACCAAGGCTAAGCATATTTAATTCCCTTAATCTCACAATAAAATTTGCTCAAGGTGGCAAGTCTACGAATACCAGATGAAAAAGAGAGATTATTTCCCATCACCCAGAAACTATAATTCTGTTATTGCAATTTAGCAATAGCAATACACTTAGACTTATATATCATTCCATTGTGCTTTACAGCATTCTCTGAGTGATTTACAATGTTAGCATATTGCCCCCAACAATCTGGCCTTCATTTTACCAGCCTTGGAAAGATGGGAGTTTAAGCCAGTCAGGCATTCTAACCACTGCTTTCTAACCACTGCACCACCACAGCTTTTTGTAGTTAACTATTATTCCAGTATTTTTTTCACAAGTATTATTAACAAGCCAAGAATCTTTCATGAATGTGTCCCAGGATAATGTTGCAAGATCCAATCTGGGTTGGTCACCGGGACCAGAGGTTTGGGCTTGGGCTTGACAGCATAAGGAAACAACAGCCAATTGCTGGCCATCAACATACCAATCAACCAACAGAAGGCACCACATAAATAGGACTCATAGAATAGCCCAAAATACTTATTCCAGTAGAGAGAAGTTCCCTGAGGATAGGTTCCAGCATGAGTCCAAAAGCTCGGAAGAGTCCTCTTGTCCCAATGACCAACCCAGATTGGATCTTGCAAGAATCCTTCATTTTTTCAAATACCTAGCAATCTGATCTCTTTTCCTTAAGGGAATAATATCACATCCGTATTAATTTGTTATTTTCAAGCCATTTCATAGACTTATTGAAATCATTTAAACATAATATCTGTTTTTAGCATATAAGTTGTCCCTCTCATTTTTGTCAACTGTAAATTTAATAAACATTCAGAATTAGAGAACATAGAACTTATTTTTATGACATGCCATTCAATATCTCATTTCAGTTTGATAAAGAAACTTTCCTTGACTATAACCTTTGAACCAATTAATATCAGATAATTTGATAATTACCAGCTTCCAAGACTAAATATCAATAGAAACAATTCCATCAAAATGGAATGAAACCAATGAACGTATCAGAATAAATCAAATAACTGCATTCTGATTACAAATATTATTTTATTGGTTTTCAGCAATCTGGCTTTGTAAAGCTATTTGCTCCTCAGATGTAGATTCCAAAAGATCATAGTAGCATTATCTCCATCAATCTTATTCTACAACAATAATTGTGTGAGATAATTTGGAATGAAATCACTAGCCCAAATTTAATTATTATTAAAACATATTTGTTGTTTTTTTATTTATATTTACTTATTTTATTTATATGTATACACACACAGATTTATACAATATGCACATAAACACAAACACATGCACATGCACATATATTCAAGAGATGAAAAGGTATAGTACCTCAGGAGAAAAGATACAAACAAGTTTGAAGATCCCTTATTGTAAAAAAAAATCCTAGCAGGGTGGATTAAAACAGGTGACCTAAGCCTTTTGGCACTGGGGTGCACATTTGGAATGCTGAGTATGTGCTGTTGATACTTTTACAAAACAGTTATGGGAGGAGCTTGGTCATTTACAAAATGGCTGCCATAGGGGACACAATTAATTGTGAAGCATTGATTAATGGAATTCTACTTGCCATCATTCCTAGCATTCCTTCTGCAGAATATTCACTACTGTTCTTGATGAATTATGTTTTTTCTAGATGGAGTTGCATGTTTCCAAGCAAAAAAAAATTGGTTGCAATTGCTTCTAAATACATATATTTAGAAATAAATGTAAGGCTTGAGGCTTGCACTTTTCTTTGTAGCATGCAGTCCATGCAGATACTGTTTAATTAAAAGTGTGTTTTTAATATGGGAAAACTCATATGGGAAAGTGGTTGGTACCAAAGGAAGTATCTATGGGGCATTAAATTGGTGATTACAGAGGTGGAAACATGTATGTAAGGAACCCAAATTTGATGAGAATCATGCACTGAATTAGCAGCAGAAAAAAGATCTTTTAATTTTTAGAAAACTAAAGCATCAATTGAAGTCTAAGGAAGTATAAGAAACTGGAAGTATTAGAATCTTGTGCTCAATTTTCTCACCAAATGACTCTGTTCCTGAAGAAATCTGGGATGGTAAATGTTAACAAAAAAGCAATATTCTGACACAAAGTCTTCTACAATTAAATTTATTGAACAGGAAAAGGATTAGATTACCAAAATCTTGACAACTGGATGCTTTCAATTTAGTTTATCAGTTTTCAGTTTATTTCTAAATTCATTAGAGTAGGCATTTCTAATTGTCTTCATTAAAAGTGGCTGATGAATAGAGGAGGTGGCTAATCATTTTCCTGATAATGGAGGAGCTACACAGATATTGGGCTCATAATTTTTTGCAAACTATTATTCATTTTATTGGGTTCTGAGAAGCCTAAATCTTGCTTTCCTCATAAGGGACTTTTGTGGCAAAGTTAGCAGTTGTTCACTCCTGGAAAGATTAGAATCAATTAAACCCTAATCTTTAAATGATGAAACAGAGCTTACAATTGAACACACATATAGATATTCACAGACACATCACCCACTCACACATACGCACTCACATGCTACACTCTTTGCATTTTATTAACTTGCTTTCTCCATGAAAGAGTTTAATTGTACAAGAAGCAATAGCTATCTTCTCAAAAAGTTCAGTTAAATGAGCTAGTCCTATGAAATTCATTTCACATTTTTGAAGATTAAATTCTCAACGTAAGGCTACTGAAGCTCCAGTTGTGTTCATGTCCTGAAAAGACAGAGAGATGAAGAGAGAAAGAGGTTGAAAGCTCCAGAGCAGAATGGGACAACTTACCACAGCCAACTCGCTGCAGCCAACTTGCCATGGCCAACTTGCCACAGCCAACTCACCACAGCCAATTCACCATGGCCAAATCGCCACTGGACAACTTGCTGTGGGACAATTTAACAATTCTATTTAATTAATTTTTGCCATTCACATTTCATTCTGTCCTTCCTTCTGCATCCTTTCTTTAATGATTCTATTCCATAGTTTCTTTGATATTAATGTAACTCTTGTCGTGCAGTGAGTTGGCCATGGCAAGTTGGCTGTGGTGAATTGATCATGGAGAGTTGGCCATGGTGATTTGGCTGTGGTGAGTTGGCGATGATGAGTTGGCCGTGGCGAGTTAGCAATGGTGAGTTGGCTGTGGTGAGTTGGCCATGGCGAGTTGGCTGTGGCGAATTGGCCATGCTGAGTTCACCATGGTGAGTTAGCCATGGCGAGTTGGTGATGGTGAGTTTGCTCCAGCATCTTGACAAAACAAGAAGAAAATGTTTTGTAAGAATCACTTGTTAGCTTGGTATGTTAGATTGACATGTTTTGAGGTTTTATTGATATCAGTTATAGATAGGTTTATAGCTATAAATCTTGCCCCCTCACTTCCTCAAGACACAGCTTTTATGGAGTGATACAATTAGTGACATGAGGAAGGGAACACTTTTTGCTAGATTCCAGAAAAGATTCCATGTTATAACAAAGCATTATACTATACATCAAGACTGTGTAATACTTTTGGTTTGCAGGGAAAAAAGCTACTTTGAAGATTGTCTTTTCTCCATATTGTTCTATAGCTAGATAGAAAAGCTGTTTGAACTTGGAAAAAGATGGAGTTGCTTTAAGCCATTGATGACATTGGCTTCATGATCACCTCTGCATGCTCTGAAACACCTTTTTCTTTATCTCTAGTGCACAGCTAGGGGCATTCAGAGCCAAGAGAAAAAATAGAAACCCAATGAAATGAATCAGTTATAAATGTAGCTTTTAAAAAATGGAAAATCTATGATAAAATTGTTCCAATATGAACAATTTTAAAACTCTGCCTTCTATTGACACCATGATGCAGATTTTTGTATGGAATTGTTAAATATTATATACAAACATAATATTTTTTCAATGTTAAATGCAGCTGTTGATATACTATGGCATCTGATATGATACACATCTTCTCCAGATGACAGGAGAACTTGGATAATTTATGTGTAACTTCTTAGTAATTTATCTATGGCAATAGCTATTGGAGACTTTAGATAATAGAAAATTAATTCTATAAATTATTATGGACTATTTGTATCGTACTCTGTACTCCAGCCATTATCTTACTTGTCCCTGATAGTTTGGAAGGTGAATCATTAGGAAAGTCATATGAAAGCCTATCCAAGTTCCTCAGCCTTACCACTCTACTTTATTTATGTTTTATTGATTATGTGCCATCAGGTCAGTGTCAAGTCTTAGATAGATTATACCTATGATCATCTGTCCTTAACCTGGTCCTTCAAATATTCCAAGTCTTTCTTTACCAATTGCCACTAAGTCCATGCACCTCGGTGCTGGTCATCCTCTTCTCTTTCTACTTTATAGTAGAGCAAAATGTTATCATAAAATATTATAGCAAATTAGTCCTCATTTTATTAATTAAAAGAGCTGAATAATTCTATTGATGTGGAGGAGATTTGACTGTTGCTCTGAATTTGATTTCCCCATCCAACTCTTTGCAGAATAAATAAATGTTTATTGTAGATTGGCTAAGAAGTTCAAGAAAGTGGCATTGTGCCATAGATATTTAATTGCTGAGATTGTAATTTGTTGAAAGTTTCTTGGTTGTGGCTTATAAATAAATAAACAAATACCATAGTCAATCATTTATTTAGATAATGCACATCAAATTACTTTAACAGGAACTGAATTTTTGTTAATCAAGACAGAAATATACACAGGCCCACACACATGCACAGATACACCAGCACACAGAGACACAGATATGCACACACACACACTTCTACAAACACAAGCAGTGAAAACCAGGTAGAATTTCACTGTACTCTGAAATGAAACACACAACCTATCTTGCACTAATTGTTTATCTAGTAGCCACTGAGATTCAACTTCTTATATTTATTCTCCAATTTCTTTATACAGAGACTGTGTGTACCTTGCAATAAGCAATGTAGCTTCATGCACATATTGAATAATGTTTTTGACTATAACCAGACAGTTGAAAATTCTTCAAAATCTTCTGCTTAGGATCAGTCTATACTCTTAGCAAACTGTATTCTCCAAATGCAGCCTGCTTCACTTGATTTTGTTTGAGCGCCTCCAGAGATTGAAGATCCAATTTTACCAATTTCATTTGAGTGTTTTCTGGTTTATTGGAAGCCCTTAAGGGCATGAGAAATACCACTGCTATTACAATATGTTTCTGGACAATTGCAGCAGTTGAATGACATAGATCCTATTCAGATACTCCCTTAATTGCCACATGCTGGAGGCAGTAATCCATAAAGTATAAGCTCTTAAAATGCTGTTCTACTAGTCATTGGGGATACTGGACAGAGCACAACAGTTATTGAAATTTCTGGCAGGGAGTCACAGCTAGGCATATTATCCTGGTTTGCTTCATTTAGTAAATGAAGCAAAAATATTCTTACTGTCTGTAAATGAGGGTTGCATATTTAGAATAACTATTGATGTTGTAAAATATGAGCAGAGCTATATTCACATTTTGAAATCTTCCCACTTTTCAGTTATGAAGCTTTGGCAATTAAAATGGTATTATGCTGTGACTCCCTGCCAGAAATTCCTGGAGCTTTGGTGATGTAGCCAGGTCTATCACCAGGTCTATCACCAAAGCTCCAGGAATATGAGACAGGAATATAAGACAAAGGGTCTTCTCAATTAATCTTAATAGTCCGGTGTAAGATATATAATAATCCTGTATAACTAAATCTTCTTATAAAGAATGGTAAGTTTACTCTGCTAGTTAAGGCACCAGGTTAGAAAGTGGGAGATTGTGAATTCAAGTCCCATCTTAACCATGAAAGCCAAAAGGATGACCTTGGGCCAGTCATTCTCTCTCAGCACAGCTCACCTCACAGAATTAATGTTGTGAGAAAAGTAGAAGGTGTGTTCATCATCTTGAGATATTTGTAAAAGTAATAAAGGGAGGATACAAACACATAAAATATAATAATTTTAAATACATACTTGAATGAATGGTTACCCATTTTTTTTCACTTGACATACTTTTCCGAGATCTGACATCTTCATTAGACATAAAGAAGTGATTGATTGAATAACAGCACAACCCACATTCCCCCACCTTGCCCCGTCCTTCCTACTTGTAATTGGAGATAAATGGTTGCTTTTATTTATTTTTTAATATAGATATATAGATATTTATGATTGTAACCTTCCCAGAGTTACCCTGTGGTAAGATGGGCAGCCAATAAAATTTATAAATAAATAAATGATCACATGCTATTTGATAATGCATGATAAATTTACTGAAATGGGGTTATGTTTGCCATTTAGTCTGTTACATTACTGAGTCTCTACATAGGTTGGAAGGGAGAAAATATTTTTGTCATATTTGGGGCAAAGATAATTCTCTCTTTTTATTATGGCCAAATACAGGTTAGGCTTTTTGTTACATTTAAACAGTTGTTGAAATCTGATTAACCTAGGATTTTTCAACAATGCTTTTATTTTCTTCTTTTCTACAACTTCTTAAGGAGCTTCTACACAGAATTCTAATGTGGTGGAACCAGAAAAACAGGTTGATAATACGGTGAAAATGGCTGGAGTTATAGCTGGTCTTCTGATGTTTGTTATTATCCTTTTGGGAGCAATGCTTACAATCAAAAGGAGGTATGTTTCTAAGATCTCTACATTGCCTTGATTTGGGAATGTTTATTATTGCTGTTATCTTTTGTTTAAATATTTAGCATTTATTGGTTCATATTTTATGCTCATTTGGGGGTGCAAAGAGTGAGGCAGTTTAGAAGTTTTTCCTTTTTTCATGGAATTTTATGTACACGGGCTGTGTAACACGGCTAAAGAAAAGGCTCTTTTCTGTATGGGGATTACTTATTCTGATTATATGTTGTGTGGCTGTATGAATGTATATTTTTCTTCAGCCATTTGATGGAATAATGAATTGTGATTTACTTATTACTGGCTTGGTGAGTGTGGGAAACATGTAGAACTTTTTGATATTCATTTACTATGGGGATAAATATATGAATGTTTAAATATATAAAAACCAATTTTAAGTCCTGAGTTCTCAATACATTTTGTCATATCCATAGTATAGATTTTTGTTGTTTATAAACTCATTCTTTCTCCCAGAAAAATCTGGGATTTGTAATTCTGCCAATCTGGGAAAGAAAAAGTAATCTATAACAAAATACATATACATATTATCACTAAATTACACTTCCCCAAAAATTTTGATTGAAGATATAATTACTAAAATATAATAATAATAATAATAATAATAATAATAATTAATAATAATAATAATAATAATAATAATAATAATAATAATAATAATAATAGGTTTATCCAGGCCAGCTTGTATTACCTGAGCAAGTCATTTCACTTAGCTTCAAAAAGGAAAGTAGGTTCTCACAGGTTGATTATACTTCCACTCCCTCAGATGATCAATGGTGTACAGATATGTACACAATTTTATTAATATTAAATGTTTGAAATTTTCAGACTGAAACAATTCATTAGAAGAGCATTATATTCAAATTGTGTATGTTGCTACGTGTGTGTTTGTTTGTGTATGTGTGTGTGTACTTGAAGACTGATAAATATGCAGTTTTTGTGTTACAATGTTGCTTGTCTGCTATTGTTATTACAAGCTATGAAATGTGTGAGATGCTTCAAAAAATTCCCTTTCTATTCTTTTTTTAAGGAGCGGTGCAATAGATCCAAGGTGATTATTAATCTGCTAAGTGTGGCTTGACTGTGCATGCTCAATGACAGCCATTTCCTCTGGACCATCCACTCAGATGGACAAAATTATTAAAATTTGCTTGAGAAAGAAAGGCTGTATGAGGATTTGTTTCGGTTCATATGACCATCACTTTATGAAGTTGTTGCTGGCATGTATTAGGGAAAAAAAGTTTTGAAGTAGACCATCTTTTTTGCATCTGTATATGCTTTCTATGTGAACCACTGGCTATCACACTTTGAACCAGCATGGCATGTTGAGTTTCCTTGTTCTCATTTTATGACTACCATGCCTACTACATACTGTGAATTAGTCATTCGGTTAACCTGGCAGTTTCTAGCATCAAGGAAGCAGTTTTGTATTGGTTTTATAAAAAATCTACTTGTATTTCAGCATAGTTAAAGAAACCCATAATATACCAATCTGAGCCTATGATAGTCATGGGAATCTGCTCATACAAATAATTTTTCTTTTTTTAGTTATGTTTAACGGAACTCCTTTAATTTTAGAACTACAGTACAGGTTTCTATATTTGTGCTGTAATTATGGATAAGTATAATTTATTGTATGTTCTACAATAAATGGTGCCAAGGGGTGGGCTGTTTAACATATTTTTCCTGTTTCTTAAAAATATTTACTTAGAGTAAAAGCAAGCAGTCCATCAAAAAGCATACATAAAATAAATTCTACTACACTAAACACCAGTTCCCATTTGTTTCTATAAATCCTGAGGATGCTTACAAGCAGCAATCTACAAATATAGCCTATACACAAGCATTAGAACTCTTAGTAAAAATATATCCTGCATACATTTTTTGCAGTTGTATTTAAATTCAGTTCAATGAATTAAATACTATACACTTTTCCATCTCTTTTGCAGTTTCTCTTACTGAAAATGGGTGGGGGAGAGGAATAGCCCTCTGTAGGGGTATATAAAATGACTGAATTTGAACCCTTTCTAATTTTGATCCATTTCATTTTTATTCAAACATTATTTAGTATGTAAACCAGCTGTCTGACAGCCAAACAAACAAACTGTTGGGTTGTTTTGGAAGGGTTTTAAACTTGACATAGAGTAGTTTGCACACAAAGCTCTTCAAAATGAGATATTTGCTCTTGCTCTTTGGATTGAAAACAGTTTGAACTTACATGATGCCATACATCTGTAGCTTCTTGCATTAAATGAAAGCAAATTAGAAAACTTTATACAACTAAGCTAAATTTGTGGGCATTTGCTCATAGACTTGCTTTCCTCTCCACTAATTCCATTGAAGTATAATTGAAAAAGTAACTGGAGTAAAAATAATACATGTTTTTTTATAAACAAATGATTTTGTAGGGAACTACATTCTACCTTTATTTATTTACTAGCTGTACCCGGCCACACGTTGCTGTGGCTCAGTCTGGTTAAATGGAAAAGAAGTGTGTTGCTTTTACGTCCAACAGATGGCGCTGTTTTTTAAAAAAGCATGTTTTTACCTGTCACAGGTGTGACATCTATATAATAGTAGGTTTAGGTATATAAAAATATGCGCATATTCGAATGCAACGTTGTGTCAAAATTTCAAAGCAATCGGTTTCAAAGCAATCGGTGAAGAACTTTCGGAGATTTAAGATTTTGAACAAACGAACATTTACATTTTTATTTATATAGATGAGCAACCATTGTGTTTGAATATTAATTACATTTCACTATGCTGCTATTTATGATCTAATTGTTTTAAAGTATACCCATAGGAATTTTAATATAATAGTTCTGGAATGGAAGGCAGGGGACTAGGAACCAAATTTTATAAATGAGTTTGAAGGACCTATAGCTATGTTTAGCCAAAGGGATATAGGGGATATGATAGCATGTTGTAATATTTGAACAAGTATCACCTGGAAAGTACAACATTGGTTTTCTTTCATTTCAGAATATAGGCAAGAATAATGGATTTAACTTAATAAGATGCAAATTCACCTTAAATTATCACGTGAAGGGAAAACTGCTCCAAAGTAAAGGCAATGATCCTGAGGAAATATCAACTGAAAGGACAATTAATGGATCAAAAAACATTGAAAATAATTTGCCTGATTGCTTTTTCTTAATTGGCTTCCATCTGCACAGAAAAGGGCCATGTACACCATAAACTTACTCTTGTTTTACTAATTGATTTCTAATGCCTCAGGATTAAACTATTTTTTTCTTTCAGGGTTCTGCTTTCCCCATAGTGATTTATGGACAGGATGGTAGTTAGTAAATTTCTAACCTACTATAAAAACTAATCTCAGAAAATGAAGGATTGTCAGAAAGGTAAAGCTTGCCCCCAGGAATTTAATATATACCATATTAAGATCATTAGTATTTCTGTACAAACACATTTTGGGGTTTTTATAAACTTGTACACAGTCAATTTTCAAGCAATAATTAAGAAAACAGCAATAGGGGCCCAGCAACTTTAACAAAGAGGATTTTGGTTCAATTGTCTTTTGTCATTTACAAAATAGAAGCAAACTAGAAACAGACATTAAACAGGACTATCTTGTCAACAAAATCTGTTGGTGCCCTGAAGTTACTTTTATGCCTTCATCTAATCAAGTAGGTCAGAAGTTGTGCAATAATTGGATCACAGTGGAAAGTATTGTCATATTGTGAGACATATGGTTTGCAAAAACCCATAATGCTTTGGAATGAGAAGCAAATTAAAAAAACATTGGTGAGTTGGAATACCTAAATGAACTGAGTCTTCAAAAAACCAGTGCTCACAAATAATTAAATAAATAATAAGATGGAGATTACAAAAACAAGCATTATGTATCCTAGCCATTCAGAATCCAGCCTTCAAGAAAATTAGTAGTCTTTCAGCCCACCGAGCAACAAGGACAAGATTCTCTGTCTTTTAAAGCAATGAGGCAGAAAAATAGTAATTTAATTAGACAAACTCAAGGCATTACCTTCAGATATCAGAGCGGCATCTGTTCATGGCCTAAGGCATTATGGCTGATCAGCAACAGACACAATTCATTTAATTTTCCTGATGCATTTTACTAACCAAAAGGGCGAATGATAGCAGTGCAGAACTAGGTAAGGAGAAAACATTTTGGAATTAAATAGCAACAAAATTACCAGAAGAAATTAGAGATAGATAAATAGTCAAAAGATTTTATCTAACTGACATAAACACAAAATCAAACTGAGATGCTTTTGAAAAGTTTAATTAAAACGATTCTATGTCCAATCTCTTCTTAAAGACTTCCAGTGTTGGAGCATTTACAGCCTTTGGAGGCAGGTTGTTCCACTGATTAATTGTTCTAACTGTCAGGAAGTTTTTCTTTAGTTCTAGGTTGCTTGGTTAGTTTCCATCCATTGGTTCTTGTCTTGGCTTCAGGTGCTTTGGAAAATAGCTTGACTCCCTCTTCTTTGTGGCAACCCCTGAGATATTGGAACACTGCTATCATGTCACCCTTAATCCTTCTCTTCATTAAACTAGACATACCCAGTTCCAGCAACTGTTCCTTGTAAGTTTTAGCCTCCAGTCCCCTAATCGTCTTTGTTGCTCTTCTCTGTACTCTTTCTAAAATCTCAACATCTTTTTTACATTGTGTTGAGCAAAACTGGATGCAATATTCCAAATGTGGCCTTACCAAGGCATTGTAAAGTGGTATTAACACTTCATGTGATCTTGATTCTATCCCTCTATTAATGCAGCCTAGCACTGTGTTGGCTTTTTTGGCAGCTGCAGCACACTGCTGGCTCATATTTAAGTGATTGTCCACTAGGACTCCGAGATCCCTCTCACAGTTACTACTATTGAGCAAGGTATCTCCTAAACTATACCTGTGCATTTGGCTTTTCTTGCCTAAATGTAGAACCTTACTTTTTTCACCACTGAATTTCATTTTGTTAGATAATGCCCAATGTTCAAGTCTGCCAAGATCCTTCTATATCTTAAGCCTGTCTTCTGGAGTGCTGGCTAGTCCTGCCAGCTTGATGTCATCTGCAAATTTGATGAGTTCCCCATCTATCCCCTCATCCAAATCATTGATGAAGATGTTGAAGAGCACTGGGCCCATTGTTCTACTACATGCTTCAGTAAAATAGCCTTTAATATTCATTTATTCATTTAATGATGGTACAAATGTACAACAACCTTGCTAAAAATGACTTATAACATACCCTTGAAATTGTGACCCTCACACCACCTATAGACACAGAATCACAGTTAGAGTGCTTGGCATCTGGCTCGCATTTACAATGGCTATATCTTGAGGTTATGTGATTACAATTTGAAACCTTCTCTGCTGGCTTCCAACAATCAAAGTTAATGGGGGAAGCTAGATTTGCTTAATAAGTTAGTAAAAATGATCATAAAATTGGGCCTAGTCATCTAATGACTTGCTTTACAACTGCACTGATTTACAATGGAAATTTGGGTCCCAATTATGGTCATAAATTAGAATAGAATAGAGATGGTAGGGACCTTAGAGGTCTTCTAGTCCAGCCCCCCCCCCCACTCAAGCAGGACAACCTATACCATCTCCGACAAGTGACTATCCAGTCTCTTCTTGAAAATCTCCAGTGAAGGAGTGCCCACGATTTCTTAAGGCAAGCTGTTTCACTGGTTAATTGTCCTCACTGTCAGGAAGTTTCTCCTTAATTCCAGGTTGATTCTCTCTTTGGTGCTTTGGAGAATAATATGACCCCCTCTTCTTTGTGGCAGCCCCTCAGATACTGGAACACTGCTATCATGTCATCCCTATTTCTTCTTTTCTTTAGATTAGCCAAACCCAAGTCCTGCAGCTGTTCTTCATATGTTTTAATCTCCAGGCCTTTGATTATTTTAGTTGCTCTTCTCTGAACTTTTTCCAAGGTCTCAACATTTTTTCTGTAGTATGGTGACCAAAATTGACTGCAGTATTCCAGGTGTGGTCTTGCTAGGGTTTTATAAAGTGATACTAATACTTTGAGTGATCTTGATTCTATGCCTCTGTTTATACAACCCAGGATTGTATTAGTTTTTTTGGCTGGTGCTACACACTGCTGGCTCATGGTCAAGTGATCATCCACTAGGACTCCAAGGTCCCTCTCGCAGTTGCTATTTTTTGAGCCAGGTCTTGCCTAATCTGTACTTAAACCATTGATTTTTCCTGCCTAAATGTAAAACTTTGCTTTTCTTCACATTAAAACACTTTTTGTTGGATAAGGTCCATTGTTCAAGTTTGTTAACATATTTTTGGATCCTGAGCTTGTCTTCTGGAGTGTTGGATATTCCTGCCAGTGTAGTGTCATCTGCAAATTTGATTAGTTCCCCCTTCTATTCCCTCATATTCCCTAAGCCGTTAATGAAGATATTGAAGAGTAGTGGGCCTAAGACAGAGCCTTGTGGTACCCCACTGCTTACTTCTCTACATGTGGATGTAGTACCGTTGATGACTTCTCACTGAGTATGGTTTGTCAGCCAGCTACAGATCCATTTGATGGTGGTGTTGTCTATCCCACCTTTTTCAAGCTTACTAAGCAGCAGGTTGTGGTCTACTTTGAGGACTACCCATAGAGAAGATCTATCAATGTGTTTAAAAAGATCCTTCCTTCTCTATTTATCTATTGGTTTCAGGTTCAAAAGATAGAAATACGCTACCTCTTACACATTCTTCCATTACCAAAATATTTCTGAAAGGGAAACTAGTGCCACATTCTAATCAAATTGTGTGTTTCCTAATTCAAAAATGGAAGAGGCTGCAACCATGGCACCTAGTGATAAGTAGAAAAATAATAATCCTGTTTTGTTTAGTGGTCTATTTTTTTTAGTCCAATAATTATTGGTCTAATTTTTAATTAGCAGTACCTGGAAAAATCAAAATATTGAGCTTAGAAGTAAATGAAGGCAGGACTTTTAAAACTTGAGGTTTCTTCTCTATGTCTTGATTTACAATGTACCCACTACCATCCTATTTTATTTTATTTTTTTAATGATTGGTGTGGTTCCAGGAATTCTGCCCTTTGAAAATAGGGGCTTCTCTCCTAGAATTTCTTGGACTGGCTATGTAGCCACAAAGTTTTCTCTGGTCACATGGCCTGCTCTTAGAAGCTGCCGGAACAAAACCTATTTCTTTTGTCTATTCAAACTTAAGAAGCGTTTTTGCTTTTTAAATTGAAGATTAATTGCACAGAAAGGGTGAAAAGTAGAAAGTAGGACAGCAGGTTTTAGCTTGGTCTATAAACTCCCTTCTATGGGTATAATCACCCTTTCATTTTAAATACTAATGAATGAATATGCTATTGAATAAATCCACAAATTGCCTTAATCCATTAAAATAAATGCTAGAACCTTTAAGAATATATTAGCTTCACACACAACTGTGAGACAACTTTCTGCAAATAAGAATTTATTACTAAACATATAGCAGAAAAAGGAAAATTAGAATGTAAAAAAAAACATTTACATTTCAATAGAAATACTAAAAGTTTCTTCCCTGTAATAGTCCAGATTCCTTGTATTTCTCTTTCTGCTGCTCCATTGATCAAATCAGATTATATTCATATGTATGTCTTCTATTGAAAGAAGGTATAATTAAAATCTAGGAATCAAAAATGACTTGATGGCACATGATCAATCACTAAAATAGGATCAATGCAAGGTGCTTATCATTTAGAACATCAAGCAGGTATTTGTAGAAATGTGTATTTTCCAGTGATTCAGAATCAGTATCAGGTTACATTTTATATACTTAGAATATTTTTCCCTAATCCAATAGTGGCTTTAATGTCTTTCTTTAAGCATATATGTCTATGCAGCTGGACTAATTTAGTATATTCTTTTCCAAACAACTCCCATGAATACCATGGAACATTCTACTCTATTTTGTGAACCTCAGAGGGAAAAAAGCTCATAAATAGCGGAGAAAATTATTTTGATACTAAAGATTAAATGACCTATGGTGCCATTGGTATTTTTTATCCCCATTGTTTTATATTATATTGCTGAATTTCATCAGGACCATAGTCTAACCTTGGGTCTATCAGAAACCTGGAACTAGAAACTACTCTCCAAATTTTTGATTTGGAATTTGTGGTGTGAATCTTTAGAAATCTTTAGAAAGTTCAATGTTATTATCTTTTCCCTATGTGTAGAATTTGAATTAATACCTATTAAAATCTATTCACATAACATGAAAAGTGCAATGAGCACAAGGACAGAAAGCTGGATAATTTTATACAAGATATACAGTACTCTTTGACTTGGAAATGGAAATGTAAGAAGCAAGAAAAGGAAGATGATGAAGACATTGTCTTAAATATGTATTTTATTTAAAATGTTTTACTTTTGTTTGCTTGTTTGTTTTTCCAAAAACAAATAGCTTCATTGGGAAAAGGAGGAGCTCATTATCAGAACTGTGGGAAGATGGAATAAAGAAGTATAGCCCTATGGCAAGACAAGCAGCAAATAAATTTAACAAATAAGACAAATAAATACAAGAGACTTTCTAAAAAAAAGTTTGAGAAAATAATAGGAAACATATTTATTTTAATTTTATGTATGTATGTACAAAGGAAAAATGGAAATGATATTCCTTCCTTATTTGTCTTACCTAGTATCTTATCTTTGTTTCAGTAAAGCAAAGATGCACTTCTCCATGTTTTCTTTTTTTAAAAGCATACAGTTGGTACAAACTTTTTAAACATTGTGGATATTTGGGGAGAAGCAAGTATCGTAACCATCTGGTGTCTTATATGCCTGCCTTGTTCTCTTTAGATTTCATAATCTAATAACCTAACAAAGCTGAATAAAACTTCTTATCAACTCATTGATTGTCAAAATATATAAGTGTATTTGATAGGAAACCAATCAAGTTTCCATAAACACCTGGAAAATTTTCAAATTCAGTTCCTTGTTTGTAACCAATCTGACAAACTGTGAACAGCTTTTACATTTCTGTAGTGAGATACATGTCCAGAAATGATATTTTCCAGAAAACATGTAGTAGGTCACAAAATAAAAAAAAATAAGAAACAATTCTTTAATCATTGTTTATGGAAAATACCAACACGTGTAGTAATTCAAGTCCATACAAAATATATTAATTATTGAAAGGAACATATGGATAGGAGTCTATACTTTTAAGAGAGGATAGAAGTAGAATGACAAGAATTTGGGTACAAATGGTAACCAAAGCCCCAATAACCACAGTTAGAAATTGAGACTTAGAACAAGGTGAGGAAGAGAAAAAACATTTTTTTCCTTTTCAGTGCTTTGCAAAATACAAGAACTATGAGAACATTTTCATCCTGGTGTATATCCAAGCAAGCCTCCTTTTGCAACAGCAGGTGCCACAGATCCTTAGTCAATGATAATAATTTCCAGGACACACATTTAGAGGTTTCATTCCTTCAAGTAGATAAATAAGATTTATATGTAGTTTTGTATGCAACAGCAGGCTTTAAATTTGGAAGCATGGAGAAAGCAATAAAGTTCACAGAATGGAAATTTACTTGAATAGTTAATATGAATTCAGCAGTATTTTGTTTGATAGAATAGTGGACACAGAACTTTCTGATTTTTAAGTTTATTATGAACAAAATAAATAATGCATCTCTCCATGTAGATGTTTTGTACAGAACGATTCTACATAGTTTTCCAAGACATTTTTTCCAATTTATCCAGTATTATGTATAGATTATCTAAAATATTGGAGGTTGTGTCATTTTTGTAGTAGCCAAGTGAGAAAATGAAATCTTATTATCACAAGTTGATTCTACACTTAAAAGCTCCCATTGAAATCATTGGATCTAAGTTAGTCATAACCAATGTCTCATTGATTTAAATGTAACTAATCAGTAGGATGAAATCTGTAATCAATCAGAATGAATGAAACATGGTAGGCAATGAAGTACCAAATGTGCTTGAAATTACATTTCATGCATAAGTAATTGAAACATAAATATTCAAGCTATTAATTCCATACATTAGTACTGTAGTATAATGAATACGGAACTGGAGGTTTTAAAGGATTCAGTAGAATGTGAATGGAAAAAGAGAAGTCTTTGAATAAGCTAGCAGTATAAAGCCTTAATAAATTTGAATCATGGTACACTGAACACTCACGTGCCTGTTTAAATTGTGGAGATGATGCAGTTGTAGCTTTTCTTGCTAAAACCTCATTGTGGGGAGTTGCTAATAAGTCTAGAGTTAATGTCCAAAGCTGTAGGCAGGATATTGTATGTTATAAAGGCTTTGAAAAAGACTTAATGTGTAAGTCATTTATTTTGTCATCTCTGGCATAGAATATTTGTTTTCAGAAGTTAAGAATTTGCTCTGTGCTATGTTCCCATTTGTATGCTTCTCTTTGTTGGAGTCAGAGAAAATGATATGGTTCATTGCAAACATACTCTGAAGCTTGAGACATTTTTGTTGTTGTTGCTGGGCCTATGTATTCTTAATTAATTAAGACTGTTGGCAACTGTGATAGTTATTTCAAGAGTCCTTTTCTTGTTGCACTTGCAGTAATGAACAGTATATCTTAAAACATAATTAAAGTGGTTATTTCCAATGTTTGTAACCACTGGACATATGCATACTGATAACACAGAGAAGAGAAAAGAACCAAAACCTGTAAAAACTGTGCCTGATTTAATTCCTTGTGACTTAGTTTTACAAATTGTCTTAGTTAAATTGGAATTTAGGAAGATGGAATAGACAGCAAAGCTAAATTAATCTGCTAAGAAATTCCATCCCTTGTTTAACTGGAAAAAAATTGTATAAACCTCTGTCTTTAGAGCAGTAGTTAGTTGGTTACAAAGATGTTTTAGCTGACAATTTCTGATATTCAAGAACTACCAACGATCATATGTCTTGAAACTGTAATAATATTTTAAACGTGTTAAAATATTAAGTGTAGCTCATTGTATAGTTTTTGCTTTTCTCTATTGTCTGTAACAGTATGTGACACATTTGTTAAAAGAGAACAACCTGTTCCTTGTTTTACAAGGTGACTTTGAGGTGTAACATTCCAATATGAATGGATGAACTTCAGGAGGTTAATGAGTAAGTGGGAAGAACATGATATATCATCAGCAGGGGAAAAAATTGAATGCTATGAGTATTTGAAAGTTATTATTTCTAAAGCAGGTAATTTAGCATGCACTGTGTGCATTGGCTGTGAACATGTGTGCGGTTATGCACAACTGCAAGTCTTATTCATGTACAACTCAAATAAATTTCACTCCAGAGAGGAAAAGGGATACAAAACATGTCTTTCAAATTATTTCTTGGTATGATACCAATGGGCTAATTTAAACTATGCATTTGCTTTCTAGTGGTTTGACAAAACCTATGTTGTGTAATTGCTTTGTATGACTCATAGTCAGTTTGAGAGAACATAAAATGATATTTTAATGCTCAAAGGAGTTGATGTACCAGTGGGATATTCTGTGCAATTATGCAACATATATTTGCATGTGTGTTCATAATGCAGGACAATTCAAGCTTAATTGTGAATCCTAGATTTACAAGGGTCCAGATTAAATATGTATGTGGACTTTACTAGTTAAAAGTGTGTTTGATGTTGTTTGAATCTTTGCCAAGACAATACTCTTCCCAGCAAATTATTCTACATCAGCTTACTTATAGATGTGGCACTTATATCTAGAATACATAATTATGAGTTATGAAATGCATAGTTTGCTTATTACATTTTCATATGCAAAAGCAATTCCATTATTAGAATATATAGGAAATGAAATCAATTTTCAACTTTTATTTAGTAGAGCTCAGCCAATCCATTACTTTGTTTTGCTGTTTTCACATTTCTGCTTCCCTTGATGATTTTTGGGACAGCCGTGCACACTGTTTATTCATGTAGTCAGTCTATTCTCACTGTGTGATTGTTCTTTCTGCTTTTAGTCACTGTACTGTCCCCCCCTCTTTCTTTCTTCATCTAAGATAACTTTTCTCTTCCACTTGTTTGGCTTCAAATAATGTCATGTGTTAAATGTGATTGACTTCTCTGTAGTGTGATTTAGCTCTATTGTGACATTTTGAGAGTGTCAGATAAAAATATTTACTGGTTATTCTAGAAACTAGCAACTAAAAATTAGGTGGCAAAAATGGATGCATGGAATGCAACCATTGTTGCTGCCAGAATCATGAATAGCCCCTTCTTCAATCCTATAAAAGCTTGCTTATGAATTTTGAGTCTTAAATTTAAACCTCAATCACCTCTAAACTTGTGTTCTTTGTCATGCCTAAACAGGCTTAAAACTGCTTTACAACAATTGGTAGGTATTGTTGTTTGGTTAGGAGCTCAAAGCCTTGTGAACTGACTTGCCCAGGACTATACAAAACATTAGTCACATGCAAACATTCCTGTTTGAGGAAATTAGACCAGTGTTCAAAAACTAAAGGAGAACAAAGCAAATTTGGTAGTAGAGTCAGCTCTGCAATACTATGTCTAGTTCAAACTTAAAATCCTTGATACGAAGTCTAATTATGCTTTTTTCCTTCTTCCCCACTATTGGACATTTCCTTCATCTGACTGCATATTTAGAAGAAATGCATATTCCTACTCCTATTACTTGTAAGTACCTAGTTGGATATAACAATTTCCTTAAGCATGCACACCAGAGCAGCAGGATTTTGTTTCTTTGTTTATAAAATATTTTTCTTGATTTTTTTTGTATTACTTCACTATTTTTAATGAGTACTATTAATGCCCATGGTATTAATACCCCCAGCCACATATTTAAAGGGGACAAAAATAGAAGAACACAAGAGAGTTGGTTCCATGTGCAGATATAATCTATACCCTTCTCACTCCATTTTTCCCCACTAGTCTTTGACTAGCAACTCTGTCTGATTAGGGCCAAAAGAAATGAATACCGTAACAGGCAGGACTCTTTGTTACTCTTTCTCACATTTCTGAAAATCAACACTGTGTATTAAGAAATCTTCATCTGGAAGCATTCTTGCTTTTTATTTATTTATTTATTTATTTATTTATTTATTTATTTATTTATTTATTTATTTATTTATTTATTTATTTATTTATTTATTTATTTATTTATTTATTTATTTATTTATTTATTTATTTAGCTATTTGGGCACCCTTTACTGAGAGTACAGATTGTGGGAAAGATAAATTTGAACATTTGCATATTCACAGTTCTAATCAAGATAGAACCATAAGGAGGATACTTTAAAATCCTTAAAAATATCTGCAGCCATGTGCTTCTGAAGCAATCCAATTAGAACTGCGATTCATGCCAGCACCTTGATTAAATATTGTTCCATTGGCCTTCCATTATTTGAGGTAAAAAACAGATATTGATCATATAATTCCTTAGCATCTCAAAGAAAGGTCTGCATCTATTAACAAGGCCAGAATTAAACATTTTAACAGATCTAAATCTAAGGAAGTTGCATAATCTAAAAGAATGAACGCTTCTTCCACAGTATTCAGACTAGCTTTACGTAGAATTCACATACAGGATATCATGTGCCATGTATGAATCAATTTGAAAGTCCACTAAAATTGCTTATTGTACTATTACTTCACTAACTTTTTTCCCAAGGTTTTAAAACATATCCTAGTATTTGAGTTCAATTATTTTGGGCTCTGCTAATCCTTAAATTATGCAGGGTCTTTGATTTCTTTTTGTCTGGCTTCCCTCATCAAAGGTTAATTTTTTGTTTTTAAAAAAGAGCCAAATGTGACTAGGCTGAAAATGAATCATGCATATGTTTGTTGAAGTTCATGTCTTTATTTCCAACTATTTATATATCTAAGAGCTATAATCTTGTTTTAGAATAACTTTTGCACTTAACAGGAAGTGCTATAATATTTTATATATTATTTTCTCTCAAAAGAGAATTCATAGAAGTCATATGATTTTCTCAATTAATAAAAGGCAAGAACCTTTTTTTTGTTCCTTTTTTTCTTGCTCCTTAAATTAATTCTTTTGCTTCCTGAAATGTGATTATCCTTCTGGTTCAACCTTAGTATGTCTATAACATTAGGTTAATATTACTCTAATGAATGGATTAATATTACCCTATTAATAGGATAATATTAAGTTTTGTCTCCTATTCACAGAGGAAGGACAGAATGTATGAATATCATTTGGTGTAATATAACCATAGATTCAATCTTCCTGTTCTTCACAGTGTCTTCCCAGCAAATAGATTCTCTAGCTCAGGGTGTCAAACTCAATTTCATTGAGGGCTGCATTAGCATTGCAGTTGCCCTTGGGAGGCCGGGTGGGTGTGGCCAGGGTGGGTGCAGCCTACCGGGTGGGCGTGGAGGGAGTGGGTGTGGCCTACTGGGTGGGCATGGCCAGCTCTACATTGTTCACATCAATGGTGCCTGTGGGGGCCTGGGCAGGAGTGGGACAGATCTGAGGGTCTCTGGCAGAAGGGGGTGGGACCAGGGCAAGTGCCTAGGCATGGTCCACTGGAGGAGCCTCACTGTTCCTCTCAGGCCATGTGGGGGGGGCTGGATGGTGGTGTGGGCTGCCCAGAGCCCTGGGCAACAGAGGTCAAATGCCCAGCCTGGCCCTCAAGCACCTGTGGCACCAAGCCCAGCCCCACTTCCCCAAGGGGGTACCCAGCTGAACTAACCTCCTCCTCAAGGCTGCTGCTGCTGTGCTTGCTCTCCTTAGTTAGGTTGTTCATGATGGGTACCAGGGCAAATTCAGAGGGAGACTGAGTGGCATAGATGGCCACCACAAAATTGTACATTGGCTCCCGCCTGGCTGGCCTGGGCCAGGGCCAAGACAGTGGGGGCCGTTCCCTCACTGTTTCCAGGATGGCTTTGCGGGCCACATTAAACCACTTTGCGTGCCGCATCCAGCCCCTGGACCTTGTGTTTGACATGTCTTCTCTAGCTCAAGGGCACAAAAAATGAAGCCCATCATTACCTGTTTTGCAGTCCTTACTGTAGATTCGTTTATAAAAATACATAGTCATTTATATACTAGGCCTAGCTGCAGAAAGCAGTAGAATTTCAGGGAGAGACAGTATTATTTCCAGTTCAAGTTTCCTTAAATGAGTCACTCAAGTGGTAGAAGTTGGAAATGGAAAACTGAGGGGGGAGTGAGTTTGGGGTGATGATAATGATATTAAGTTGAATCACAACCTGGTTAGGTTTTAAATCATCTTTTCATTCATAAAATGCTCATAAAAGCTAGTATTTTTTTTTAATACATGGAGCCTAAAGGTATATTTAACAGCTTCTGGATGGAGTATAGGTATTCTTGACTTATGACCACAATTGAGCCCAAAATTTATGTTGTTAAGTGAGACACTTGTTAAGTGAGTTTTGCCCCATTTTATGACCTTTCTTGCCACAGTTGTTCCCTGAATTACTACAGTTGATAAGCTAGTAACCCAGTTGTTAAGTGAATCTGGCTTCCCCATTGATTTTACTTGTCAGAAGGTCGCACATGATCTTGGGACACAGCAATTATCATAAATATGAACCAGTTGCCAAGCATCTGAATTTTGATCACATGATTATAGAGATGCTGCAAAGGTCGTAACTGTGAACTATAATCATAAATCACATTTTTCAGGGCCATTGTAACTTTGAATGGTTACTAAATGAACTGTTGTAAGTTGAGGACTACCTGTAGTGGTTTAGGCATCAGCTAGAAAGTGGGAGACCATAAGTTCACATCCCGCCTTAGGCATAAAGCCAGCTGGGTGACTCTGGACCAGTTACTTTCGCTCAGCCCTAGGAAGGAGGAAGTGGCAAATCACTTCTGAAAAACCTTGCCAAGAAAACTGCAAGGACTTGTCCAGTCGTTGAGAATTGGACCTGATTGAACGTAAGATATGATTCCTCTACCTTTGCTCTGGTTACTGATGACCTGTAATGTTAAGTTTTGTATCTTGCTTTTCTAATAATGTAGAAATTAAATAGAAATTGTAGAATAGAATAGTATTGTGAAATAGTCCATCATCAAGGCAGTGACTAGTTTTAGATTGGCTTAAATTTATATTGTTGCAGCTTTAGATTTTTCTTTATGCTACTCTAGAAATTTCACATTATTTGCTATTGGGGGAGTGCTATTATTTCCTAAAGGGAAAAAATTCACTATGCTATAGGCTAGGTTTTAGTTTTATCTCTTTGACAGAATATTGTTGAACATTCTTTTGAATGTGCAAAATGAGAACCCAGGGATTATATGCAACCTTTTGCATGCTTAATATCATATATCAAAGCATATATTTGGTTTCCATTGCAATCTCATACATAAAGTAATAAAATTGTTAAAAGAAGTGATTCAAATAGAATCATTTGGATAAATCTGTACCAACTATTTTGTGAAATGTCATCATTTACATGTTGAATCTGTCAAATATAGAAAATAAATAAAACATTGATTCTCCTTGCATTTTAAGAATATAATCCAGCAAGAATTGCTGTTATAGCATTTTATATGTTTTAAAGGTGCAGATAAATTTCTTAAGTCAAATCTTTGAAATGAATGGAAAGAAAACTGCACAACTGCAATAATTTTAGAAGCTTCGCATTTGGAAAAATGTATGATTACTGTATGTAGACTCCTTACCATTAAATCACAAGGTTTCCTATTGACAATCACTTGCTCTAGTACAATTTCAGCATACAGAGCTGAATTTCCTGCCTTTGTGACTTTGTGAACCTAGTATTGCCGTTTTGTAGCACTCTCTTCAGCTTGTCCTAATCATGTAAATTTTGGATGTTCAGCAGGAAGTATTGCACATCTTTTTAAGGATTTAAATCTGATCTGGGTTTCTCTGTGAATACTTGTTCTTTTTTATTTAGTTAGTTATTTTGCTGCTACCCTTCCTTTCGTCCAAAAGATTTTACATGTTACCTCAGTGCTTTCCCTTTAAATAGATAGAGCCAGATCTAGATGGCTGATTTAAATATTCTACAATGCTTTAAGATGATATCTGGTGGATTTCAAATCCTATCTCCCAGGTCAAATACTGACATGGCACCTACTATCTGATTCAAAGGTGAAATCAAAGTAGAGATTTGAACAGAATTTAAAGGTTTATCTCAGATGTTATATAATTGTAGTCATTGAAAGTCTAGTGCTTATTAAGTGCTAAGAAGTTTCAGAGAGGCTCTGTTCTTTATTGCCTAAAAATCCTTTAAATATACTACATTCTAGCTTTACTGTTGGTCACCAAAATGCAACACAGGTATGAAAACAGTAAACATAAGCATTTTTCTATGACATTTATCTCAGCACACACTGGTTTCATTCTGACAGTCATCTGAGAATTCTTTCTTCACCATTCACCTTGTAATTTGTGTAATGACCAAAACATAGGTATACACACACACACACACACACACACTGTCTGATAACTGGCAGGCAAAATTCTTCAGAATTTCACATTTGATAAGCCTATGATCTGTAAAGGATTGGCACTAATGAGATGAAAGTCACTTTTCCTAGATGCTTCAGTTGTGTTTATGGTCAAGGAAGGGAACAGAAATTATCACGGATATAGCTTGTCATGACTTTACAAATAGCATTTGAATTGCTTTCTTTGTGGAAGGTAAGCATTTCAGATAAATGCTTCTGTCACTCAAAAGATAGCTCAGCACACTGACAGGTCAGAACTCATATTCAATGTTTAATTTTATCTTTTTTTTCCTTGATGCTTCTTACAATGGAAGAATGTAACTAGTGGAGTCCCCTGGGTTCTGTCCTAGGATAAGTGCTTTTTAAGATATTTTATATATGGCCTGGAATTGGGCATGACTAGTGAAATCACCAAGTTCACTGAGGATACTAAATTGTTCAGAGTAGTAAAAACAATAAAGGATTTTGAAGAACTCCAAAGGAATCTCTCCACACTAGCAGAGTATCAAAATGCCAGATGTGAGCAAGGGTAAAGTGATGCATCTTTCTACCAAAAACCCTAACTACTCATAAAAGTTAATGGGATCAGAGCTAGGAATGATTAATGAGGAAAGAAAAATTGCCAACATCATAATGCCCTTATATCAATCAATGATATATTGAAATATTGTTTGCAGTTCTGGTCAGCACACCACAAAAAGGATATAAGGGAACTAGAGAAGTTTCAAGAGCAACTAAGATAATCAGTTCTTAGTTTTCCTATAAGATAATCAGAACAGTTTTCCTATAAGAAAAGATGGAGATTTGGGGGACTTTTTAGTCTAGAAAGGAAGCATAAAGTGGATAAGAAAAAGCTGTTTCCCCTTCCTAAAAGCCTAGAATTAGAGGTCAAGGCAGTGCAATTGAATTCTTTAAAAATACAGTGTATAAATAAATTGTAGAATTAATTCCACCAATTCATGGACCTCACAGAGATCAATGGCTGCTAAGCCTTGATGGCAATGTGATAACCTGAAGGTTATCTAGAAGACTTTGTACAGTTGGTGGGTTGGCTGTGAAAAAGATTGCTGATCTAGATAGGCCAGGCATCTGATCCAAAAAGGCCCTTCTTATGTTCTTAAGCTGACATTTTTAAATAGAAACAAAGCAAAATAAGCCTTCAATAGGCTGAACACTTATTTTAAATCTCTCTTAGGCCTGTTAAAAATGTTATAAAAAGGTCACTGTGGTCCCACTCTAATGGTTTAAATTGATTCATTAGGTTTCTTCAATATATAAGGATATTACAGACTCCTGTTATTTTGAATCATTATATTGGCATATCAGGTTATTTGTGTGATAAACTGGGTAGAGGATATGAATTATCCCAAATGTTTTTCTTAATTTCTAAGTCCAGACTAGTGTTTCAGGATCTCCTCTATCATTTAAAAAACAGCAAGGTAATTTTGAATTTTTTTACTGCAGATTTACTGCAGATTATTTTACTTTGGATCTATTTGTGGGGGCTATTAAATTCAAAACTATATGATTTGGCTTTTGCAGAACAAAGAAACAGTAGTATTTTTATAATTTAACAAGCCCAGAATAGGGAAGTATATCTTTTGGTAGCTTTTGATATTAGTAATGGTACCTTGTTGGACCAACTGAGGGAGTTGGGTGTGGGAAACACAGTTCTTTAGTGTTTCTCCTCCTTTCAGTCAGTGTTGGTAGGAAGGGGAAGAGTCAGATCTAAATTGCAGAGTACCTCAGAATTTGATTCTATCCCCTCCTATTTAATATCTTTATGAATTTGCTGAGGGAATAATTTGTTGGCATGGAGTTAGGCATCAGTATATTTTAGTGGAATTTATCTGTCCCAGGCCATCCAAATGTGGTAATGGACTGAAAGCTGAAAATATTTGAATGGGAAGAAATTGTTTTGGTTCAAGTGATTTTTCATCATTAACTCTGAATGAGATAATAAAGTTGTGCAATGTGAATCCTACTTGAGGAGAAAGTGGCAGCTGTGATCATGATAGCTTTCACACAAATGCATCTTGTGCACTAGTAGCACTTATTCCTAGATGAGCAGGCACTGTTCATGGGTTAGTCATGTCTTACTTACCTCCTCTATTGCAACATGGTCTATAGGGGGTTGTCCTTGATGAACATTTGGGAACTTCCGTTTGTCCAGAATGCAGTGCACATGTGCTTTTTGAACACACCAGGATACAACCATATATAATTACTGGTATATGAATGGCATGAGTTGCACTGTCCCTTAGTAAGCTTCCAAGTGCTATTATGATGTTGGTTATCATCTATAAAGCCCTATATAGAATGAAAGTTATTTACAGAATTAAGTACCTGTGATGGTTTCCACGTGTACCATCAGTTATGGAAGGATGGATTTGCTCTGGGTTTCCTCAGTAAACCAGTGTCACCTGTTGAGTCCGAGGAAGCATGCTTTATCTGTCATGACACCTATACATAATCTCCCCCAAGAGATATAGACAATTCCAATTCTATTGGCCTTTCAGAAGACTGAAGATCTGGGTCTTTTTCTATGCTTCAGGGTGAGAATCTTAGTTACTGAAATTCTGGTATGGGTGCATGAAATACATGAAAATTGAGGTTTAATGGAGGATTCTATTTGTTTCTTTTTTCAGTTTTAATAGATTGCTATATTTTCATTTTGTTCACCATCCAGAGTTTAACTGCATAGATGGGCAGCCATATAAATTGAATTATAAATAAATAAATCCTTTGAATGAATTGAATTATTAGGGTGTGTAGGAATTTATTGCAATGTATCATTTAAATTTATTTTAATAAGCAATATTCATCTTTTTATACCCCTTAATAGTATATCAATAATGGCTAACCTCAGTAACTTAAAATGTTCATTATGATAGGCTCATCATTTCAGATTACATTTTGACTGAGAAATCAAACAAACTCTAATAATTAAGTTTATATAGCTGCATTCTATTAACAATCTAGAATATTACTTCTGCATAAGTTGCGCAATTACCTAGCTAGTCTCTACAATGTATTGCTGAACCTATTATTGGTTATATATTATGATATATTTTTTTCTTTATAATGTTTATTATTATTTATTTAGAAGTGTATAAAATCAAATAGCCCTGTGGGGGACTTAGTATTATGCATATGGACTTTTGGCCCCCTATTAATAATATGTATTGTATTTCTATCTTAACACTTTGTGCTTACTTTGAACTGCATAAAGTGGAAAATATCTTTTTATCACTCACTGCAAAACTAGTACTTGCCAAATGAATTAGTCCTATAGGTTCCCCTAGGTACAATTTATTGTGCAATGTTTAGTTTACACTACAGTAAACCCTGAAAATTGGGTTATTTCCAAAAATCGTAGGTAAGTTAACCAGGGGGAAATGTGATGTGTGTATACAGCCTCATATCTTTTCATAGAAGATATGCCTTTGCACATGAGTTCATTCCTGTGTCAATATTAATGATACCGCCCCAGCAGACTGTGACACCCATTTACTAATATTTATATAGTGAAAGATTAATTGCAGCCCATCTCACATCTACTGTACATTGTCATGTAAAGGATCATGTTGTGCCTGTCATTAATCATTACAGAGTAATGAAGCCATAACAAAATGTACACATATTTGTTTTTTAAGAGCCATTTCTCACATTAGAACAAATTTCTAAGCAGAAATGCTATGTCATATGGTTACATAGAATCAAGCACACTCGTTTTGAACTTAGCAGATATTATGCTAGGATGTAATGAGCATGTATACATTTTATTAATCCTATGATAGTGAGGTGCCTCTGTTCCAGAGTTCCTTTGGAATTTCTCTTCAAAACTTATCCTTGGGAGTTCTGAATTAATTTTTCCTGTTTCTGAAGTGGAGCTGATGTCCTATCATTTGCTTATTCATGTCTAAATCTTACAAATCTCTACACAAATGCATAACATGCAACAGTTTATGTTCCACAAGTTAATTTTCTTCTGTCCCTCCATCATGAACAGTATTACAGCAGGATATATAGATCAACCTACATGGGGGCCACATCAATATTGCAGATGTTCATTCATTAGGCATTTTGTGCAATATCTGCATCATCCTGATAGTATAAAAAAGAAAGTCCTAATATTAATTGTGCAATATCTAATTCTTTTTTAAAAGTAATGACTTAAAGGGCATTTCAAATCTTTAAATTCCATAATATCTGCTTCAAATGATGAGTGTGGGCTGACTAGTCTCTCTTCATTAGTCCCGCTCTCTTTTGCCCAGTTGTATCACTATTAAGATGTAATGACAAGGGACACAAAGTCACTCCTTTTTTTTTTCTTTTGTCCTTGCTTCCATCTTTGGACACATCAGGCAGAAGCCAATACCAGTATAGAAAAGAAGTGATAGGTATCTTTTGGGGTTCAGGAGGTGTTTTTTTGCTGGGGTATAGGATTCATCAGATTTCTAGTCATACCTTGTCCAAATGCCAGTTTCAATCCTCCTTTCATTTACAAGAGTATGGTGATTCCATTTTTATCTTTATTTTGCAGGATCCAAATTATAATTGTTATTGAATGTGAAGTAAGCAATTTTGACATACAGGAAGAATTCAAGGTCTCAGACAAAAGTTTCTTTGGTGGTGCCATATTAAGAGCTACAAAAGGGAGGAGAGAGTGGATTGGTGTATGAAATTATAGGTTGAAATTGCATCTCCCATCTCAATGTTATTGGCACCAATGCTTCACTTTGTCAGTGCTTTAAGCAAAGCATCCTTTCCAAGCAGCTTCATGAAGCAATGCAGACCTTGCTTCTTCAAAGAAAAAGCAAAGTTGCATCACTGTTTCATTTTTCACTATTCCACAGTCTCCTCTGACATATTTTGGGCTCAGAAGAACCCTTCAAACTGGAGGAAATGCCAGAGGAAGTCATAGGAGCAATGAAAATTGCCTCAGCAAAATAATTAGTGTTGTCCTCGTTGCATGAAAATTTCATAGTAACTTTCCTGCATGAGAGGCAGACAGTTTTCTTACAGGATCAAAAACAGCCATTGTGTCAACTCACAATCTTCACCTGACATTTTTGTCTCTAAATGTCTGCAGTATTAAATGACCATAGCCCATACCAGAAAAGATGGATTGCCTATGTAAGAATCAATTTAATTTTTGCTTAAATAGAAAGGCATTATTTAGCTTATTTTGTTCCTATGAACAAAACAATTTATTTCATAGGAAGAGGAAAACTGGTAAGATATTTTATTCAGATTTTATTACTGAATAAAATAGTGTACAAAGAATGTCTATAATATCTGCAGGTACACTCTCTTTTTCCCTCTTTTTCATTTTCTTATCAACAAAGTTCATGCAATGTTGTGATGTTCTATATCCATCCAGTTTTAAATATTGTTCCCTTCCCCATTTCCAAGCTGGGGATCTTGCACTGGTGGCAATGGGGAAAAAAAGTTTTTGTCTTGCTACCATTTCTGGTTAACCCATGCCCAAAACGGATGATCTTCTGATGGGTGTAAAAATAAAAAATGGCCTCTTTATAGGGACAGCATTTTATTACTATACCTGTCTGCTATATGTTTAAGGAAACATGGGAGGGGAAAATTTGGGGTGGGTAGAGAAATTCTGGAATTTTTCCCTACTGATTCTCATTCAGCTTGATGACATACAATTTGCATCTGAGATTATTTCAATTATGCCAACAATAATGGGTTAAGAAGAAAGCTCTATGCAAATAAGAATATGTTGGTATGAGTTATCTTTGTAATCTTGAAAGAAAGAAACGTGATCCTTCTCTGGTCATCTCTTCTTTGGAATGAACTTCCACAGGCAAGAGAAAGGAGATGGTAACTCTGACCCTATTCAGCTTTCCTGTCAATCTCCAGTGAAAACAAGAGGGTGATCTCTTTTCCTTTAAGTCCAGCATGCCATATTTTCTGGATTAGCACTACACGTGTCTTTTACATCATCAACACTGGCCACAGTGATCTGGAGATGAAATTCATCTGGATATATTAATTCATATTATATCAAACTAATTAAATGCAACTATTCTAAGTTAATATATTCCCCTTCTGTCTCATTAAAATTTACAATTTTCTGGCAATTTTGAGAAAGGCTCTGAAAGCTACATTCAAGAATTGCTTTTTCACTCCCCACTTTGGCAACCTGGAAGCTCAGAGTTATGTTCCAATCTAGCAAGCTTTCTCGAAGTCTTCAACATATATTGCTTTCTGCTGTTGGGTTTCCATATTTTCTCATAATATTAGAAAGTTTGGGAAAGTAGTGTTCTACAGTTTTCTGAACCCATCAAACAAGTAGAATGCAAGGAATCCAGTCCTTAGTTCCAAAAAACATCCTTTGGGATAGAAAAGGAAATAGCAGCATTAGAAGAAGAGAGTTCACTATGATGTTATTTTTTCCTAGTTCTGCTTCAAAGTTAGTTTCTAGACCTTTACAGATGCAACGTATGAGATGCTTTAAGAACAGCATGTTGCAAGTGTTTGCATTTCAGAGTCACAAATAGCAGTTTTTCTTACTGTTCACTTGGAAGGCTTGATTCTTTTTGAGCCAACAGCAAGATGTTTGTACAAATTTTAATGGCTTATTCTTGTAGAAACTTACTACAAAAATATTTTTTTTAATCTTAAATTAAGGAGAAACTTAATTTGTGGTATCTTCCAGTATATAAGAAACAGTTATGGAAACAGGCTTCTAAGTGGTTAGAAATTGCACATATATAAGCAAAACATAACTCAATGATGGGCACTTTATAGATGGCACTGGAAAACTGTAAGTGACCTAGACTGATAAACCAAGCATGGCCTTTAGATTTTTAAATTGTATACAATGTTTAAAATAAATTTAAATTTTAAGTATATTCAAGTTAAGAAAATAAAAATAAAAATATGCCTCATTATTACCATTTTTCTCCTGGAGACTAACTTTTGGCAAAAGAGCAAGGTCTCACACAAACATATTTTACTCAGTAGACAGATTGCTTTTCCAGTTGGAATAGAGATTGACAGGATTTCTAGGGGGGGGGGGTATACTTGACCAGAGACAAAATTATAAAAGGAGCTTCCATGATTAGATTCATATAATTGCTTGATAAGATCCCATTGCTGTCCCATTTGGTTATGCTCTTTTTTTTTCATTGACCCAAATTTTGAATGCTGTGAATTTCCATGATACTCCATTGCTACTCTCATATCCACTCTCCGTTGCTAACTCTTGCAAATGGAGATGTATCAAAATGCATCCTCAGGTTTGCAACAACCCTGCATGTTATGTCAAATCAGATAATATATGCTCGCTCTCTCTCTCTCTCTCTCTCTCTCTCTCTCTCTCTCTCTCTCTCTCTCTCTCTCTCTCTCTCTCTCTCTCTCTCTCTCTGTGTGTGTGTGTGTGTGTGTGTGGAGTGTTTTTTTGATGCACCCTGTCGGTGCACCCAAATATGGGAAGAAGAAAACTTTTGCCTGTCCCCCTCTAACTCTTTGTTAGCAATCCCAAAAAATTATATTTGGTTTTATTTCAATTTCTTTTAATTTATGAATGAAACTAATTCTGATTTCTTCCTTTTTTCAAAACACTCTGAAGGAAACTAGCCAAAAAGCAAAAAGAGACCCAAAGCAGCAGTCAACGAGAAATGGGGCCTGTTGCTGCTTCAGACAAGACTGCTACAAAAAGTGCCGCTCACAATGAAGACACTTTCACTTCAGGCTGCCAAGATGTTAATGGATTCAGTAAGTTTCACTTCTCAGGATGATTTTGGTAATTAATTGACTTGCATCCCACTGAAGCAAACAGACAAAAAGTTAAAGGTATAAAGTTAAGGATTAAGGGGAAAAAAACCTCAATATTATTTCTGTCCTGCTCTAATTCTTGGAAGCAGGAAGAGGCCTCTTTCACTTTTGTAATCCCAATTCAAAGCAGATACCGACAAATTTCAATGACAGCCCATTTGGTCTAGTGGTTGAGATACCAAGCTAGGAGACTGAGAGTTCTATCTCACCTTAGACACGAAAGCTGACTGGATGGTTTTTGGTGAATTATTCTCTTCCTCAATCCAACCTGCTCACAGGCTGATTGTGGGGAAAATGGTAAGAGGGAGGAGTATTAGGTATGTTCACCCCTTGACTTAGTTATAGAAATAATAATGGTGGGATATAAATAAATAAAAATACCTGAAATCCCCAGATCCTTTTATAGTTGTCCCTAGAACTTTCTTTTTTCACTTTTTGACAAAAGCCAGTGCAGTGTATTCCTACATTTTGAAACCAGAAACATAAACAAACCTATATGTCCTAATTATGCTTAACACATTTAATAATAGAAGGAAAAACCAAACGTATAGCCCTGATTCAAGAGCAAACTGAAAAATATTTTGCATAGAAAAGACTGGACAGCTACCTGTCTAAAATGGTATAGGGTCTTCTGCTTGAGCAGGGGCTTGGACTAGAAGACCTCCAAGGTCCCTTCCAGCTCTATTCTGATTGATCACACTGTCTACTACAAAGCCTTCTCCAAGAAATGTGCTTAGCTTGAGGATTCTGAACTGGATCCACTTTGTAAATATAGTCTATAGTCTCCATCCTGAAAGTACAATGATCCTATAGCTCTTTCAACAACCATGAATAGCTGTGCATCTAGTGAAAAGAGTAACAGCAGTTTCACACTGAATGCTGTATGGCAAAAGCCAACATTGCCAAATAAGCTGTTGCTTCTTACGTCAAAACTGGGAAGAAAACAAAAATTCTTGAATTGATAAGCTGAGGAGTCCCCCCACAGATTACATTTTTTTTCCTGTGGAAAACACTATTATTATCAGAAATGGACAGCTAACGAAAAGCATAGAAAACAGAACTTTTTAATTGTCTATGCTGCCTCCATTACTCAGTTTTAGTTTCTGAAATCTCATTCTTCAGATTCAGTTATTAATCAATAAGACATAGCTTTTAAAACCATGTGGAACAGGTGAACAGAAATATGCATTGTAGCATGCAAAACTATGAAACCAGGAGCTAGTGTAAAATCCCCCCCCCCCGTGATTACAAATTGCACACACTTTCACATAATGCTGCTTTCTGTTGAATTGGTCCTTGATTCAGATATGTAGAACAATAAACAATATTAGATAGCATTTGTGCACTGAAAGTCATAATTACTAAGGAGATGCAATGATGGATTTTCCTCTTCTTTATCATCTTCCATTGTGATGATCAAAAACATTCTAAACAAATGAATACTACCCCACTTTAAAAGGGAGATGTCACTCCTGCTTCTGTGCCAAATTCCTCTCTCGGAGAAAATAAAATAATTAATTATATTACTGGTTTGCTAACTTGAAGCAACAGGTTTTGTTAATGATGCTTTAGAAACTTTATTTCCCTTTCTCCTCTTTTCAACCCTATGAAAGTTAAAAAACAAACAAGCAAACAAAGTTAACTCTGGTGAAACTGTGCAGGAGCAAGCTACCAAGGACAATACCTTGGTAGATAGAAAGTTATACATTGATTTAAGGATTCAGATAAATTTGGAATATTGATTTACTATAAATTAGAATTGACTGTAAAAATAAACAGCCTCTCATGGGAATCAGATTGATTCTGGCTTGGGAACTGCAAATTAAAACAAAAGATAAGTGATGGTTTTAGAAATTGGACTCTGGAGGGGAGTAAAGATTTACAAGCATTGTGTCAGTTAATACTGGAACTTATAGAGTGTTACAAAACATAACATTGGAAATATTAAAGGAAATCTTTGAAGAATGGAATCAGAAGTTAGTAAATATAATATCAACACTGTCAGTATTATGTCTGCTTCTATGGATAGATTATGTCTAAACGTTTTTAATGAAAGAAAAACAGATGTAGAATAAATTTTATCTGTCAAGATAGAGAAAATATAGAGTGTGGAAATACAAATAACAAGTCAAGAGAATGATTTGTAAAAGGACGCTTCACCTGATATATAAAAAAAGCTAGGTGAAGTTTTAAAAATTAAAAGGGAAATACAAACAATAAACCAAGAGAATGACCTGGGAAAAGTTTTCATATTAGATCTCCAAAAAGGCTTGTTAAAGCCATGAAGAAATCTGTGTGATAGCAGAAAGAAGAATTGAAATCAAATCATACTGTATATAAATATTTTATTGAATTAAAAAGTGAGTCTGTTAGAAGTAAAAGGAAGGAATATAACTTGGTTTAATAGATCAATGTTACACAAAGACTTTAAAAAAAATGTTCTGGCAGCCCTTTAGGAACTTTTAGCTGACAACAGGATTGAACAGTTAATGTTTTATGGATTTGCTTATAAATAAGGGATGGGACACAGGATGAAACCTTATACTATGAAGAGTTTGGGTAGGCTTGTGCTGAAGGTAGGAAATAACTTCTTTATATATTGCTTTTCTTTTTCTTTTTTTTTCTTTTTTTTCTTTCCCCCCCACTATTTATTCTTTCCATTCTCTTCTCCTTCTCTGCTTAGTTTGCATTAGTTTTTACTATTGTAATTAAATTTTTTAATAAAAATATATTAAAACAGAACATCAGAAGGAAATAGCTTTTCATAGGTAGATACAACCTTCCCTGTTTTTTTCTGTTATTGTTGTACTGAAAAGAAACTGGCTTAGACCATTTTATTTTCCTCTTGATGACAATGAAGAGAAATTCAAGCTTTAAATTACAATTCATAAAACTCCATATGTTCAATGTTTCATTGATTCTGATTTTTTTTAAAAAAAAATATCACTGTACATCTAGATGAGGAATGATCAGGTTGAAGACAAAACAGAACTGAGAAATAAGAGAAAAACTGTACAAATATTTCTATAGCAATTTTATCTACAAGTATAGCTAACATATCTTTAGGTAGCCATAAATTTATGGCAAGAAAAAAAATCACATAAGTATCTGGAATGTGTTAAATATGAGTTTGTCCTCTAGTGTTCCATGAAGAGACTGTGATTTATCAAGTGCCTTATTGAACAAATGGATACTGGTACTACATCCATAAAGAGAACTGTAGAGAGAAAGACATCCTTAAATTTCTACTGTCTAATTCAGAAGATATTCTGCAGGGTTCCTACAGAACAGGTTCACATAGTCTGGCATCCTATGAGCAATGGTGACGTATTCAGCATGTAGGCATTTCTCTGCTGACACCCTACTGATGAGCTGTCATGCAGGACTAAAGAAAGTGTGAAAGAACTAAGCCATAGGACATTCTGGATACTTCATATTCACAGCTGAGAGAAGAGTAAAAGAAAAAGATGATTGTCAGAATGTTAGAATATCATGTTAAGCTATGAAAGTTCCTCAGGAATCTCAGGTTGCTTCTTAAGATATATCAAGTTGGCAAGAAGACAGTTTTGCTTTGAAAAGAAAAGGCCCAAAAAAGCTTCTGAAACAATCTATTTTAATCCATGGAAAGACTTTATGTTAAGATGGGGGAATATGGATTTTTGATTGAACGTTGAAAGTCATGCTGCCAGGGAGCATTATAAATTTAGCATTATTTTCTGGCACCTGAATAGGTAGAACAATTAGGGCAAAAATGATCTATCACCAAGGATGAGTGCATAAGATGCTGCTGTTGGACAGTGGTTTTTCACATTGCTAGATGTAAAAGAAGACCTCCAAGCCATAGGTAGTCAGGAGATTTTCTAAAATCCAATGTTCATTATTGATTTGTTAGGGGGGACTTGTTTCAAACAATACATACTTTAAAGCAATATTTACATCATATGTTAATTAGCATATTAATTGGGGGAGAAGGAAATTATTTTTAATAACTTCTCTGCTAAATATTACCAGAGTTTCATTTTACACTACTATACATATAATAGCACACATACACACAAACACACAGCAGTGGGGTGGAGTGAGTGGGGTAGAGTGGGGTAGGGTGGGATGGTATAGGATAGGATATTAACTAAGCCATAGTCCATTTGATATAAAGTCTAGAAGAAAAGTCATAAAGGATAATAAAATAAATTGCCTATTTTAAATAAAAAGAATATTCTACCCGGAGAATACCAGAATACATAAATTGAGTTCAGAAACAGACAAACTAAATGATAAAACCAAAAAAATAAAAATATAGCAGGAAGTCAAATGCAGAATGAAATGATTTGTGTGAAAAATGATGCAAAATTCCTATTTTTGCAACATAAAATTATCTCATAGAATCATGTTACTTTCTAATTGATTTTGACAATTGTGTTCAGGTCCAGATGCCAGAGTCATAAAAAAAGGGTGACAAACTATATTACACTTTCAGTCTAAAGATGGGCAAATAGCCCATAGTAGATTGGAAGCCAAGAAACCTAAACAGAAGGATGGTGTTTTTTCTCAGAAACAAATTGTTCATATGGGGTTGAGCAAAAAATGAAGTTCTGCTTTATTTTCTTTATATACTTTTTAGTATTAGATTGAGCCCCTTATTTATCATCAGCCTCAGAAAGCAAGTTCCCACTAGTTTGAGCTCTTAATTAATTAGCTATCAATATTTTTGCTAAAATAAACAAATAAAACCCTACATTATATTAAATCACTAGTATGATTGTCCCCTTCTCAAGGCAGGAATTATTTTATATTAGCATATTACCACAATCAGGAACCATGACAAATGGTTCACCATGAAGTAAACAATTTGTCACGTAATAGCTAAATGAAAAGAAAGACAATTGGGAAGCCAATTTTTAAAGTATTTTTCTTTACCACTAGGATAACACAAAAAGTAATATGAGATATTCTGGAACTTTGCTTAGGAAATGTCAAATAAATGACAACCTTTTATTTCAGAAGAGTGAGTTTGGATGTGTGTATAATTAAATCCATTGTAAACATCACTTCAAAAATAATTTATTTTGTGGAAAGGATGTCGTCTCATGTTACACACTGCCAAGACTAACATAATAAAAATATAAATTGATATGATAGGCTTATCATATTAAAATCAGAGCTGTAACAATTAATGGAGCGTTCTGAAACATAACTTGCCTTTTATATTCAAAACACACTTTTTTGTGGCAGAACTTGAATTGTCTGAACAGATCTTAATCTTATTGTTGTCATATTTCTGCACTATCCACACACTTCTAATCTCACAAGATTTCTATTATGTTCGGAAAAGTTGAGAATTTGGGTTCCTTTTTAAAAACTAAAAAACTGATTGAAGCCTATGATTTACATAAGATCAGATAATACCTGGCTGTTATGGCAAAAACAATGCTTGTAACTGTTTATAATTCCCCCCCCCTTGCAGATTACTTATGTGCTTTTAATGTCATATACTGCCTGGAGTCACGGTCTATAAGTTGAGTGGCTATATGCTTAATAATAATAATAATATCATAAAGATCCTGGAGACAGCAGAATAGAAAAGAAAGAACTGGAAGAAATCACAAAATACAAAGATCTGCAAATAGAAATAGAATGACTGTGGCAAAAGACAGCAAAGATAGTACCAATAGTAATAGGTGCCTTAGGTGCAATACCAAAACAAGTGGAGTACCACTTAAACACCATCGGCATTGACAAAATCACCATCAGTCAATTGCAAAAGGCAGCTTTACTTGAAACAGCTTACATCCTGTGACAATTCTTTTGACATCATCAAATAATAACATGTGCATGTCCCAGGTCCTTGGAAAGAATTTGACAGATGAATGAAAAGCCAAATCCAATCTAAACATCTGGCTGACTGAGTGACATACCATAATAATAAGCATTTAGATCTTCAGCAGCATTGTAAATAGAAAGGCATATTACTTATAATATTCACCAACATACAGACATGTTATAATTGTAATATGTTTTAGCAGCAGCATTCAGTATAAGGTAGAAAGGCAGTTTACAGAGATTAAATCCATTGACTGGTAAATATGAAAATGTTCTGTTAGAAGATGGCATCTGTTAATTTTTCAACTAACTTTTTTTAATTCTACAGTATATAGCAAATATAAGTCACTGTAAACATTTTTAATATATTTTTCCTCTGTTTATACAGAAGTGCAAATGGCAGGGAGAAACAGAGGAAATTTAAACTGAGTTACAGAAAAATCTTCCTATTGATTAGAAACAATAATTTATTGTTGTTAATTTGTTCTGGGATTGCAAGCAATACATCCCAAGAGATGGCAAAATGATTTTCATAATATCTCATGAATTTATACTTAGACATCTTAGAAATAGTATATACATCTCTAGCATTACTTGCAGAAAATTTGAGTACTTGTCTTGTTTTGAATTCAGAGAGTATCTGTGAGCAAAAAGCATATGGCTTGCTATGTTTTGTTGCTGTTTACTTTGCAAAGCAGAGAATCAGCTTTTGCTTATAAATACCAGAAAATTATTATGTAGAGCCAGTGTGAAAAATTTGGCTGAGACTGAAAGATCCATGTTCAGATTTTCTCTGCAACTGATCCTTACATATTCTCTTATTCACTGGAAAGAATTTATATTCTTTATTATATTTTATAATATTTGAATGTAGCTTGGACAAAGCTTGTTGTGTTACTTGGACATACTGTAGTGCTTACTTAGAACTTTGCATCATCACTTTTAGTAGCACAAGTTAAAATAGCAAAAATTTGGAAAATGATTTTTTTAAATTTGTCTATACAGTTCAAGCAGAAACAGTAATTCACTCTAAGATTCATATGTCAGTGTAGTACCATTTATATTAAATATAAGATTTCTTATATTTATATTATTATAAATATTTATAATAGAGTTTTAACAGCTAATCCAGATTGTCATCATCTATTTCTTTTTTCTTCTTCTTTAGATGTTGCTTAAAATACTGCTCAGGAGTAGCTGGTTGGCCACTGATAAATACTAAAGCAGTAATTTCCAAACTTGGTAACTTTAAAATGTGTGGACTCCAATTTCCAAAATTTAGCAGCTAGTAATTTTTTCCCTATAAAACTGAAAAAAATGGCAGAGACCAAAACAACATTTAATCTAGGCATGGGGAAATAGTAATTACAATTGAACATGCTAAATTAAGTAATTTTGAATAATGATGTATCCAGTGGCTTTGAGTATGCTTTAGTAAGTCTACATATTATTTTTGATAGTTCCCTCTTGTAATGGTAGCTTGCAATGCTTTTAAACAAAATTCATAAAAATGTACAGACTGTGGGGAAGCCAGTCGTAAAACAGGTGGAATTCAACATTATGGTAGAAAATTAAGGATAGTAAGTCCAGTGGGGTATGGCATACTTATAAAGATATCTCCTTCTCTATTAAAGGGGGTTAATGGGAAATAGGATAAAGAAAGATGAATTGAGAAAGTAAATCTAGCCTGGAAAACTAATAAGCCTTGAAAATCCCCTCTGTTCAGAGTCATTATCATTAGCAATGATGTTAGACTTGTTAATTGAATAAATAAGTGCTTAGTTTGCTACTCCTATGTTAGATCTTTACCCATTACAATGGAGAAGAAATATTTGAAATTATACAGACAGACAGACAGACACACACACACACACACACACACATTTGCATTGCTGATTAAATTCTAAAAACTGTACTCACACACCTTTTATATTTGGGGCCATAACTTTCTTTTCATAGGATGTTGCCTGTCCTTTAATTATCTAGCTTAATTTTAGACAATAGTGGCTGAGAAAAATATATTCAGAAGCGCAAGCAGCAATTGACCTATCTTTCCCTTCCATGACAGCTGTAGCAACACTAAAAGAGAAAGAGAAAAGTTTGAAAGTATTCTACCTATTTATTCCATAACACATATAGCAGTTTCATCTTTTACTGATATAAAACATAAAAAACCCCACTTTAATCTACTTTTTATAATGTGTAAAGGACCAGTGATACCTCACCCAAACTGATTCAATTTAAGAAGAAGAAAAAATGAGATTTCAATCCATATGCAGAATAAAGGGCATTAAAGAAACAGCTGATGATGGATTCCCTATCCTCTCCATTTAGATTAGTTGATGTGAGAAAATAGAAAAAGAGATTTCGCATATATTAGTTCTCTTATTAAAATTCTTTCAGAATATCTGCGCAAAAGTCAAAACTCCATTTCTTTCATGTTTTTAAAATTAATTGAAATAAAGCAATAAAACATTTTAGGTTCTCCTGCCCTAATACTGATGCTTAAAATAGACACATTCTACATTGCAATCCTTCTCTTTCTCCACTTCTGAACTCAAGTGCTGTTCATGCCACCCTTGAGTCAGGACAAAAATACCCTGGCATAAAATTTGCTGTTTCCATCACCAAACCCTATTCTATATTGATTGCCTCAATTCCCAATCACTGACGTGATTTCCTTCCACGATAACGAGTAAATGAACCAAACAGATTTACTTAACTTGAGAATGCCCTTGAATAAGAATCAAAGTAGAAAAATAAATATTGCCAGGCCATGCTCTAAGCCTCCAAGTTGGAAAAATATCCTGAAAGTAATTCCAGAATTAAGAACTAACAGAAGGAGAGCAGGGTCCCCGAAGATAATATCAAGAGTTAGCATTAGCAAATAGAATAAACAGCAAATTACAAAGTCCCCACTCTTATGATATTTATTTCCTTATTATTTTCATAATAATAATATTTGAAAAATGTATGTAAATCTGTGTATCTTTTGCTGATGTATATCTTCAGTTAGACAAAGCATAAACTGCCAATCTATCAAAGCTCTTTATTCATATATCCAGTTTCCCTACAGGCTGTAAAATAGCACTGGCACCCTACTTGCTTCTGCTGGCAAAAAAATAAAAATAAATAAAGATGGGGAAAATAACTGGGGAAAGTCAATATCACTTTTCTGTGTTATTTTCCTCCCCTTCAGCTCAGACAGCAGCAGGCAGAGCTGGGCAGGGTGGGTGACTATTTAGTGTGACTAGATCGCATGAAAAAAAATGCTTCACTTCTAATGTAAAGTGCATCAAAAAGTCATATTCTTCCTGCTGTTAACAGAACCATTTCATGACTTTGTTGCTTCTGTGTGGGTTTTTTTTTTCCTTCCGCATTACCTGGTGGCATTGGGCATAGATGGTTTCTCTATAGTCCTTTATTTCGCCTATGGGGAGAAATTAATTCCTATGGGAAAGAAAACAAATGCACAAGTAACAGCTAGGTGAAACTTTGTTTTGCCTCCCTATCTTTAAAACAGACAATAGCCATGGGGAGATGACTCAACCGACCCTGACAATCCAGACCCATCCCTATCGAAGCTGTGACCCAGTGGAAATGTCCTATCCCAGGGGACAGTTCCAGCCAGCAATCCGAGTGGCCGACTTGTTGCAGCACATCACTCAGATGAAACGGGGACAGGGCTATGGATTTAAAGAGGAGTATGAGGTGAGATGAATATTCACTCACTTGAATGATAGAAAAGATTGAGATTAAAGCTACTGAAAAATGAGAATAAGTCCTGATTTCATGAAGAAGTATCTTAATAATTAAGAGACTTATTTTTATGTGTTACTGATCATGGTTTCCCCTCTTTTTCTTCCTGAGTCCTTGTTGCAGTCCTTTTTTTCTGTTGCAGAGCTCCTATTATTCATACATTCATACATTGGCAAAATCAAAAATGGGAGTTTATGAGAAACTGACGTTGGGTCTGTTTCAAAGAGTATAACTAGTTCAGATGCAGCAGCTATGACCACTATGTTACAGCTATTAAATTTGTGCTAAAAAATCTGCCTGACTGGCGCTGGGCCTGCTTGAAGATGTTAATGGTAGTATACAAAGCCTTCAACAGCTCAGGACTGAGTTAACTTAAAGAATGTCCCCTGTTATACTAGTCTCCAGTCTATGGAGATTCTCAATTATTCAGGTCATGGTTGTCCCAAAGGTGCTTTTTCAAAAGACAACTGGACTTTGTGTTTCCTTGAAAACATTTTGCTTCTCATCCAAAAAGCTTCTTCAGTTCTGACTGAAAGGTGGAAAATGGAAGGATTTATATTCCTTGCAGTCATATGGTCATTATCCCTCTTTATGAGAGTCATTGAGGCCACCTGGCAGTTTATTTGTGCTCTCCAGGTTATCTGCATAGTGCAAATGACTGTGGAGCCTTCTTGGAACTGCTGAAAGGACTGTGTCTTCAAGGAAAACGTCTTCAAGGAAAACGTCTTCAAGGAAAAACAAACTGCCTTTTGAGAAAGTACCTTTGAGATACTACTCTCCAGTATTCTTGTTTTTCTGTTGTTCATGTATGGCTTATGGAAATGTCATTAAATAAGAACAGAAGGTGCAATTCTTTGCAGTGGCACTTATCCTATGAAGTAACCTCCCTTCTGCAATGTATCAGGACTCAGCATCAACAAGTTTAGATCACTTTATGTTGGTCATCATCAATCCTGGCTCCCCTTATATTTATTTGTGATGGTTTAATTTTACCTTGCAAAAAATGTCTTTATATGTTTTACTAATGTAAACTAAGCAGACAAAAAATCCTTACCTGCAGCAGACTGCACTGAATGTTCCCTTTTCATTGGGATATAAAACGTATAAAAATATTACACTAGTTTAAGAGCTATTTTAAAGATAAGACTCATTAAATAAAAGTAAAAAAGAAAAAAGAAACAACTTTGACCGCCTTCTGAGTGTCTGTAACAGCTAGTAAGCTCTTCTGACTGCAATGTGTCACCTCTGAAGACTCAAGCCTGATGCTCTTCTGTTATTTTGGCATGAGACTCTTTTGTGAAAGAATCTTAAACTATTGGAATAATTTTGTTCATTTAAAAATATATATTTCAAATTGCAATGGATTGCACAGATGGAAAGTGGAATAACATTTCTAGCTTTGAGTGTCAAGCCAAGCAACTTATTCAAGGAGGCCTGGTAGGCCAGATATTTTGTAATTATGAAGTTAAAAGAGTGGCATTCTGTTCTTAAGATTATTTTCATCTTTCCTAGCTCAATCCAGTAGTTAGTGAAATTTGTTGGTAGTATAATTAAGAAGCAATTACCTGTACTGATGATCTTCTGTTTAAATCAGGCACTATTGTTGGGCATCTGCTGCACTTGAGCATCCAAGTGGGATCAAGTTGTTGTACATTCCTGGCCACATATTTAATTAGTAGTGATAGACATTTTAATTTTACACAAAGCCTCCAATCAAATATCTGTCTGGATATTACCATACATTTGTGAGAAAAGTGAATGTTTGCTCATTATTGCTACAACTAATAGGACCCACTTCAGTAGAGATTCATCATACATCACTTCACTGAAACTTGAAACTGGCCTTGGCTACATTCCTTTCTTAATTCTCAGTTGATGAGATTTCATCCTGATTAACCTAAGGTATGAGGAGACTGGGAGGTTAGGTATTATCACTTTCAAAGTGTTATTAGAGCAAATCAGCACTATAGGGTAAGTAATGATTCACTTATCATTGATACCTGGAATATAATCATTATCATACAGTGTTGGGCATCTTGAAGGCATTTCATGATTTCAAGGTATCAGTGAAAATTTAATTCTGTCTTCATCAATAGTGTTGCATCTTTTGAATGTTGTCCCAAAAGGGTGCCAAAGTCAAAGAGGTAATACAACAAATAGTATTAAAACCAAAGGATATCCAGCCCTTTCTACCTTGCATTAAATTCATTCCTACTGCTGGCTCCTCATCTCCTAACTTGGGTTAGTTCCATAATTTGGTCTGCTCAGGTGCCCTGACAAGGATTAGGAAATGCCTCATAATAGAAGACACTGCTTATCTTTTTCCCTCAACAAACTGAAGAATTAAAGAATAGCAATGGATTAAAATGGAATGTATGGTGATTTGGGAGGGAGCGTTGCTTAAGGAAGCATTATGTGATGGAAGAAGTTGGGAAGAATAGCCTCAAGGTGGACAGAAGTCAATGCCTGAATCTTTAAGAAGAGATTTGTCTGAAATGGTACAGGGTCTCCTGCTTGAGCAGGAGTTTATACTAGAAGACCCCATGGTACCTTCAAAATCTGTTATTCTGTTATCTTGAAATATCATATTATTCTTGCCCATTTATCATTTTGGTCATTGTTCTATGACTGCTATATTTAACTTAAATGAATAAGGCCAGAGCATTTCTAGGTGTCAGGTTTTCTCTTCTAAGGTAGGACCAAAATGCACATTCCTTGTGAGTATAGTGAACACAGTTGTTGAATGGGTACTTGACGTTTTGTTCTCTGCATTTGTGTGTGTGATATCTTTCAGTGGGAGCACAACTTTCAGTGGGAACACAGCATTGCAGGAGCAGACTGCCTCTGTGTGACATATTTGAATATGGTTTGAGAAAAGTGTACAGTATACTATGCATACTTGCAAATAAGCCCATCCACGGATAAAATTCAGGATTCAAATTTTAACTTAAATAGCATGAAAAATGCACTATCATGGATAAACCAACCTGCATTTTTCAAGGTATTCTGGTTAAAAATTCAAGGGTCTTCTTATTTGCAGATGGGCTTATAGAATATATGGTTACTTTTAAAAAACTGAGGGAACCCATCTCCATTTTGGCATCTAAATTTCTCAGCTTATCCACACGTGTTTATGATATACTGTATATAAAAAAGAATTTAGCCTTTGTAGTTAATAAATATGGCCTCCTCCAAACATTATGGCCCTTTATGACATGTGTTAAACAGCTTTGTAAAGTATAGATAAAATGCCTTATGGAGTGTTAATGGGCTGTGAAGAGCTGAATTACTCTTACTCTGATAATCTCAGATAAAGTTGCTGAAATGCTTAATGTAAGTAAGAGCCAGGTTTAATTATCAATTTCTGGCAGCTGTATGGCATTTAAAATTATATCTGCACTAATCTTAGCACTTTGATACTTTACCTGCAAGGTTGTATTTTGTTTCATGTTACTTTAAAGGCTGCAAAATTAAACACATATCAATGAAAACATTACTCCATATTCAGTTTCTTTGCCATGTTAATAAGTTTGCCACCAAGGACATTTCAATATCCTTTTTTTCTTTTGCTTTTGAAAGTTAGGAAATTTATGGTGGCTATTTTATTACACCCTAATAGGATTACACTTAATTATATTCCTCTTTTCAGGATGACATTTTTGAAAGACAAGCAAGCAACAACAGTAAAAACACATTAAACAAAACATTAAAGGCTTTTTCTTGGTAGTCTTTGCTGACTTGCAACTGTTCTTCATTTTTTTGTGGATGGCAAAAATAAAATTAGGATTTTCTGACTTTTTGCTTTGTTTTTGTTTTAGGAGGAGTGGAAGGGAAATTTGTTTGTTATACAAACTTATACAAGTGGTCCACAACTTACAACATTTTGTTTAGTAAAACTTGGTAACTGATTCATATTTATGATGATTAGAGTCACCTTTTGCAACCTTCTGACAAGCAAATTTAATGGGGAAGCCAGATTCACCTAACAACTATGTTACTAACTTAACAATTGCAATGATTCACTTAACAACTGTGGCAAGAAAAGTCATAAAATGGGACAAAACACACTTAATATCTGTTTCACTTGTTGTTGTTATTTGCGAAGTCGTGTCTGACCCATCGCGACCTCATGGACAACGTTCTTCCAGGCCTTCCTGTCCTCTACCATCTTCTGGAGTCCATTTAAGCTCACGCCTACTGCTTCAGTGATTCCATCCAGCCACTTCATTCTCTGTCGTCCCCTTCTTCTATTGCCCTCAATCTTTCCCAGCATTAGGCTCTTCTCCAGTGAGTCCTTCCTTCTCATTAGGTGGCCAAAGTACTTGAGTTTCAACTTCAGGATCTGGCCTTCTAAAGAGTAGTCAGAGTTGATCTCCTCTAGGACTGACCAGTTTGATCACCTTGCAGTCCAGGGGACTCGCAGGAGTCTTCTCCAGCACCATAGTTCAAAGGCCTCAATTCCTTTGCACTCAGCCTTTCTTATGGTCCAACTTTCACATCCATACATTGCAACTGGGAAAACCATGGCCTTGTCTATACGTACTTTTATTGGCAGGGTGATGTCTCTACTTTTTAGTATGGTGTCTAGATTTGCCATAGCTTTCCTCCCAAGGAGCAAGTGTCTTTTAATTTCTTGGTTGCAGTCCCCATCGTGGTGACCTGTTTCACTTAGCAACAGAAATTTTGAGCTCAATTGTCATAAGCCATGGACTACCTATGTACTGTGCTATACTTTGGAAATTGGTGGGTCTCATCTTTTTTATATAAAAAAATAGTCAAAATTTAGACTAAACCAATAAAATATATCTATTGATTTATTTTCCATAAATGACAAAAAAGAAAAAAAAAGTCACATTTTTTTTCTGGTGATGATCACAGGTGGCTCAAGGACTGTAAAAAAACTTTTAAGAGACTCCTGGTCTGGGACCACATGGTTGCTTAAAGGGAGACATAATCCAGATGGAACAGGCTCTAGGTTCTATTTTCTTGTTTTCCTTCCTCTTCCTTGGGTGAACTGTTGCAAAAATACAATTTTCATCTTTCACCTATCTGGTCCATTACATTACATCACCTCTATAGCTGTAATCCTCAATACTCTTCCAATGTGATTAGTGAGGTTTAGGTTGAGAATACCCTGGAAGACAACAGAATGAAATGCTCAAGTCAAGAGGTGGTAGACTCGGTAATTCAGCAACACTTCAAATAAGATGATACTTTTTAAAGTAAAAAGCCATCTGTCGAAAGAATACTGACTCTGCTAATATTCTACTTATATAAAAAGGTGTTTTATTGTAGAGTTGTAGAGATGAATTTTCAAAGATTTTGCCACCTTCCAACTCTGTGATTATTTGAATAGTTGTACACTTAGGGGGAAAGAGAACATAGTCAAGCACATGAATAACTACCACAATTTTAAACAGCCATGTGGGAATGTCTACAGCGTAGAATGCTAAAATTTCCAAGTGGCAATTTTCTGGAGGTGACTGGAGAAGACTGAAGCAAACAAGATTTGAATAGTTATAGTTTGCCTTTTCTTTTTTCCCTGATTGCATTTTCCAGCTGTTTTTAGGCTGCTGATTCATTGATCCCCCCCCCTCTTTTTTTTGAACATATTAAAAAACAGTCTTACAATTCTGGACTTTAATCTTTGGCTCTGCATTTTTATCTTTTAAATACCATTATCAATTTATTACTCTTGGACCATTTCCCTAAACTATTAAGTTTGTTTTTTATATTATTGCCTTATATAGTAATTTAATATTGAAGAATCAGAAACTAGGAGTAAGTCTTCTGACATTTTTCTTCATGCTTGCAGGGGCGGCAAGGCAAGAGATACTGTAAGAGTAAAACTGCAGTATGGCAGTTGAAAATCAGGCTTGTGCTTTTAGCTTTGTGCTTCTCAGAGTAATATGAAATGTCTGCTGTTTTTTTCCTTTAACTGCCAGTGGGGTTTGAAATGAAGGGGTGGAGACTTGGTTGTGTTCTGAATGGGTGGAAGTGTGTTCTGATTGGTTAAGGAACTTGGCTGTGTTCTGATAGGATGGGGGGTTGGCTGTGCTCTGATAGGC
>NW_015387541.1:152941-190142 GCF_001527695.2 Protobothrops mucrosquamatus
GGGTTTCAAAGTATTCCATATAGAGGTTTGCAATGACAGGTGAGAGGGGTGATCCCATGGGAGCTCCTTCTATTTGTTTGTATTTTTGTCCGTTGTAGATGAAGTATGTGTTGGATAGGCAATGGTTGGTTAGATCCAGGATATGCTTGGGGGGATTATATTTGTTTTGGATAGCTGTCAAGGCTTCTTTGATTGGCACGGGTGAAGAGGGATATGACATCAAAGCTCACGAGAAGGTCACTGGGCTGTAAGCTTTGTTTCTTTATGATCTCTATGAACTGGAATGAATTTTTTACATGTGAAGAGATGGATTCTGCATAGGGTTGTAGTTGTTTGGTGAGAAATTTGGCTAGGTTTTGTAGAGGTGAGCCTATGGAGCTGACTATGGGTCTAAGTGGGGTTCCTTCTTTGTGTATTTTGGGGAGACCATAGAGCTTAGGGCATCTGGATGATTTTTCTCTGGGGATGATTCTTTGCTTGATCTCTTCTTTGATGGGGGAGGCCAAAGAATTAAGGGAGAACTGGAATAGCCATTTCGAACTTTTTAGTTCTTTTCAACCAGACATACCCTTCTGAGATTCGAACCTGGGCTGTCTGCATGTTAAGCAGATGTATTAACCTCTATGCCACAGGCTCTTTCTCACTTTGTCAGCTGTGAGACAGGGGAGAAGAATTATCTTGAGTTTGGTGCACCCTGTCGGCCCAAATATGGGAGAAAGGAATATTTTGCCTGTATCAGCTCAAACTAGAGCCATCCACAGGCAGCAGTCGCAACTGCGACATCATATGTGTTTTTCAAAATTTGGATTGCTAACAAAGAATTAAGGGAGAACTGGAATAGCCATTTCGAACTCCAAGTATTTGGAGTGCAGGAACACAGGCAGCTGGGCCCGGTTACGCATTCACGCAGCCGGATGCAGGCACTTAGAGGCTGCATATAAGTTTCCTCCCACAAACCGCCTTCTTTGAACCCTGATAATGTCGGGAGTGCCCGACGAAAGCTCAGTTAACTTGTATTTTATTAAATGCTTTTAGATGCTTTTAATATTCTCTTGGTGATCAATGCTATTTATTGTTTTACTATATGTATATGTATTTGTATATGTATATATAAAATTATTTATATGGTTACCCATCTCATAACAATGACTCAGTTTGATGAGGAAAAACTAACACCAATTTTCAAGCTATTTACATATCTACATAATTGTCATCTCATGCAAGCTACAATTAACTTACTAATGAGAATGTCAAATGCCTTGTTTAAATCATTATATACTATGTCTACAATATTGCCCCCAAAGAATGCCTAATGAAAAATGTGATAAGATTAGTGCATTAGCTTCTAAAAAATAAAGTGGCAAGTAGTTTCCTGTATCAAAATTATAAATTTGGTTATAAAATCAGAAAGAGTTATCAGCTTTTTCCAGTATGTACTATGAACAGATTAAATTCACTTCTTTTAAAATGAAAAGATATTTATTCGAAGCTGTGAATATACTATAATATTATTTTGGAGATTTCAGATTTACCAATCCTGTGTCTTTGAATAATATGACAAATTGGGGTTTTTGTTTTGTTTTTTTCTTTGTTTGTTGCAGAACATGATGCAACTAAATTACTATCAATTTATTGAAACAAGATACAAATGTATATCTTGTCTTTGATGAAGAAAAATACCTTATTTCAATTACTTTTTTCCTATATTTTTCCCCACTCAGAACATTAGCTGCTATTAGGTAGCACTTTCTTTGTACAACAAAATGAGATGTGATCAAAGATCTTCCCATTTGCTGAAACATTATTTCGTAGACATAGTGATTGAGTTAGCTCTCATTTATTATCCATTTTGCCAAGAAACCATCCATAGTGCACCTGGAATTACTGCTTTCCAGAAATTTTATAAACTACAGTCTGACAAACTTTGTCATTTTTGTTTAATTATAATGTCACACCTTTACTATAATATCTGATATATTACAATAACCCACAACATCACAACCAAAGAAGCTAGTGTTATTGAGTCTGGGTGTCTATGGATGATATATTAGTTAGTAATAGTGGGTGCTCCATCACTGGAGATTTTTAAGAAGAGACTGGATAGTCACTTGTCTGAGATGGTATACAGTAGGTTCTCCTGCTTGAGTGAGGGACTGGACTAGAAGACTTCCAAGGTCCCTTCCAACTTCTATTCTATTCTACTCTACTCTACTCTACTCTCCGCTACGCTATCCTATGCTATTCTAGTAAATAATGAATTTTGTAATTATGGGTTTCACATAACATTTTTGGGGTATCATTCATGATTATAGGTTACATTTCTTGTCTGTGAATTAAGCTATTACCAACTCTAAAGCCATTATGTATTTAGTATTCCAGACTATGCTGAAAATATGCTTTTGGGGGATTTTATCACAGAAAAAAGAACTTGGAGAGAATGTTGTCACTGATGTGAAGAGTTTATTATAGCTTCTTCTCCATTCATTCTGTTGCCATTCCCAATGTCAATTCTTGTTCTAAGTTATCTGAGCCTGTCAATGTATGTAAATTATCCCAGGTTGCTTTATGAATAGCCCCATACCTGACAGAATAGAATACTACAGTACATGAAAGCTTGTAAAAGAGATTTAAGTTGATCCATACATATATTTGGTGTGTGAATGTTTGTATGCACTCCACATGTATTTGTTATAATGGGAAATTGTGTGGAAACTCTTATACTACCAAGTGCTTTTATTCTTTAATATATAGTACAGCTTCTGGCCTCAGTTTAAACGCCATATATGTATGCTGATATTTCATATGGACATGTGAAAGATAACCCTCACCTCTGTTTTAGAGATGGCATCATAATGACAACAATAACAATACCTTCCCAGACTCCCTTTTATCAGTAAAAATAATACATATGTAGAAGAAAAATCCTTCCAATTGTTTTTGTTCCAATTACATTAGTATAGACATTTATAAGTTACATAAGCCATAGGATACTAATGGTCTCTTCATTATTGTTCATTATTGTTTTCCTGAGAAAGCAGTTGTCTTGGCAGAGTGCTAAATTATATGTTGCCTCTTTCCTGCCCTTTACTTCATTGTGTTAAAATAATCCTGAAGGTCTTCCCTACTTTATAAATATTCCATTCTTTAATTTCTAGGCTCTACCTGAAGGGCAGACAGCATCTTGGGACACCGCCAAAGAAGATGAAAACCGCAATAAGAATAGATATGGCAACATCATCTCCTGTAGGTGCAAATTCAAACTGAACTGAACTTCCTGTGTGTATCTGTAAGCATCTTATATGTATAAGAGCATAACTGTAACAAAGAATAACTTCCTAGTCTTCCTAGTTTGGAACATTTCAGCTTAATAACAGCTTCTGTGTTAGTGTTCTCCCTTCCCCCATTTCTTTATTGATTTATTGATCTTTGTACAGATATACATTGGTCTCAGTGAAGTCAAGTGACTAAAATCTACTTTTTGGGGTGAGGGGTTGGCATTTTCCTTCAATTTAAGAGATCTGGGAAAAGAGGTAGGGGAACATCAGTTTCATGACATCAAGCTCTTTTCCTAGCTGAGTATATGGCTTTTTGTTGGCCAGGAACCTATTTTCTTCAGGGCAAAATGCAGGCAGAGCTATTGATGAATTTTGTTATTTGGGACATAGTGTTATCTCTACATGTTCTACTCAACATATAGAACTTGGGTCAGGAAACTTTTTCTACCTGTTTCAGTAGTGCAGGCTGAGAGAGATTAAAGAGTGATGAACCTCTGATGTGATTCAGATCATAGATAAAAGATAAACAGTGAATATTTATGTACAAGATTCATTTATAAATGTATAAGGTTTGGTGTCACTTGCAGGTAAGCAAATTCTACAGATTGGCTGCTATCAGCAATAAGGCCCACTGGGCTCAATTCACTGGCCCATATCCAGAGAAGGAATCATAAACAGGACTTCCCTATCAATCTCAGTGCATAAAATCGATCTCACTAAAAATTGTCCCTGGAGTTGAAAAGAGCAGGGCTACTACATTTGAGAGACTTCTAGGTATTTGTTGGCATTACTTTGGATTGCAGAGTGAAACCAATATTTGTGTTGCAATATGACCAGTAGCATGGCAGCTAGATTTTCACAATTGCTCTGTGTTGTTAAGTTGTGATTTGGGACAATTGACTAATTTTAGTTGGCACTTTAGAAAATAAATCAAAGAAATATCGTTCATGTACTTGTTCTAAAACATTAATTCACCCACCCTATGATATATTTAGAAAGCATTACCCCATCCACCTGCATTAAAAAAAATCAGAATTCAGATAACAGTAGAACATGTATAAGATTGAACTGTAAATATTTTATATTCAATAAGTTTGTAATGTATAATGTAAGGTATAATAATATAATGTTAAATAATAGCATAAAATATATCATAATATAACAACATGCACAATTACTTTAATTCAAAATGAAAAAGCTTTGGAGAGGATTTGGATACTTGCTACACCTATTGATGGGGTAGCAAGGGGACTGGAGGCTAAAGCATATAAAACATATAAAGAATGGCTGCTGGAATTGGGTATGTCTAGTTTAATAAAAAGAAGGAGACATGATAACAGTGTTCCAATATCTCAGGGGGTGCCCCAAAAAAGAAGGGATCAAGCTATTCTCCAAAGCATCTGAAGGCAGGATAAGAAGCAACAGATAGAAACTAATCAAGGAGAGGAGAAACCTGGAAACTAAGGAAAAAAATTCTGTCATAATTAATCAGTGGAATAACTTGTCTCCAGAAGTTGTGAGCACTCCAACACTGGAAGTTTTTAAGAAGAGATTGGACAACCATTGTCTGAAGTGGTATAGGGCTTCCTGCCTGAGCAGGGGATTGTACTAGAAGACCTCCAAGGTTTCCCTAACCCTAACACTTTCAACTCTGTTATTCTGTTATTGATACATCGCTAAAAAGACACACTTTTTTTTACTGGAGTTTCATGTAATGTTAGCGTACAATGAGCTTGATATGTATATTTCTGGAACTGTGTGGCTTCTAGGTGAACCAAAAAACTGCAAATAGATGCCTCAGATCAGGGGTTCCCAACTCCCGGTCCATGGACCCGCACTGGGCCACAGCATGATAGAAACTGGTTCACACAGACAAGCAAAGCCCCATCCATAGAATGCAGGCCGCATGCGAAACCATGCCTCGTCTGATCCACAGAAAAACCTCTCTCCATGAAATCAGTCCCTTGTGCCCAAAAGGTTGAGGGCCATTGCCACAGATAATAACATTTGCAAACACCTTTTCCACTTCAGTTCAAAATGTGATAGCTGCACAAATGAGAATGCTTTAAAAATGCTTTAAGGCTCATGTAATGTGTTTTAGGATACAAATGCAACCTAGCTGTCTGACTTAAACCACAATGCAGCTTCTAGTTCACATAAATTAAATTAAAATAGATTGAATCCAGGATGTATAAGCAAAGTTGTTTAACAGCACAAAGGAGGAATGATAATTTATTTATTAAGTATGTTAATGAGGCATAGAACATTGAGCACAAGGTAGGTAACTAAGAAAGTGCCAACAAAGCAATATCAAACTGATTAAAAGGATGTTAACCTTTAGGAAAATGTTTACAAAGTTGAATCATTGTTCAAGAAAAGGAGAAGCTTAACCACTGCTAAAATAAATGACAAAATAGACATATGAGCTTATGAATGTAAAGTCATGGATAACAAGATAATGACTTTTTCTCCTGGAAGAATTGTTGATTTGAATTAAGAAAGCAATTAATGGGGTTTCTTAGAAATAGTAGGAATATTTTTTTAAAAAAAAATGTGTCAGAAGTGACATAAAGTGGAGGGCTTTGTTTGAAACAATCCTCCAGCCAAAGACAAGTTAGTACTAAAGCTGTTGTGAAAGAAGGCCATTAACACCAGTCTGTCCTGAGAATCATTTTGGGGGACTGAAAGTATAATCGCTGCCCACCTTGTAAGAGGTGATTGTGAATGATTTTCTTCAGTATGATTAGAAAAAAATATTTTGTTGTGCTTGGTGACAGTCAGCCACATGTTTAGACTGGATTTGGTATTTTTATCCACTTATCAAGTCTTCTCAAGGATCTAGAGTAGGCAGATGTTGTTGTTTAATGGTATTAAATGTATGGTCACAGGATGTAAATTGCAACTAGCAAAGCTGTATTTTGCAATTGACTTGTAGTGATTTTGTCAATGCTGATGGTATTCAAATGGTGCTCCAAATATTTTGGAATTGCAAATCTTTGTATCTTGTGATTTTCTCCAGTTTTTGGCTTCTATTCTGCTGTCTCCAGGTACTGTCATGTCCACACCTTTTGTTTTCTTACCAATAATTGCTAAGTCTTTATGTGGCAGGTGTTTGTCTGCTTAAATTCTCAAATCCCAGAGCACTAGCATTTTCATTTTTTATTACTTTGTCTATTTTACTATTATTATTTATGGCTGCCCACTCCAATAGAATCTAGGTACAAATTCCAAGTGCACATTAAAAACATGACTACTAGTTTGAATGAAGTAAAGAGGGGAAAAAAAGAACTAAAGGAGTCTCCAGAGAAGATAATGCCTCTTAACAAATTAAACATCTTCAGTGGCAATTATGTGTGTTAACAGTAAGAGAAATGGATATAAAAATAAATTATGTGAAGCAAAAAAAAAGTTGAGCTTGCAAATAAACCTGAGAAGAGGGTAGCATATAAATTACAAAAAAGAAAAAGAAAAGAAAATTATATTGAAACTACAATAGAGAGATATGGTGTTAATGGCAATGTGGCCATGCAAAAAGCATCTCATCAATATTATTATAATTTGTATAAAAGAAATGACATCCCTCTAGAGAAAATATATGAATATCTAAAGCAACAGAATTTACTGAGGATAGATTATGAATAATAGAAGAAATTTCTGAAGCTATAAAAATATATAAATTAGGAAGAGTTGGACCAGATGGATTAGTAGGTTCTAATTATAAAAGTTTTGAGGATGATTTTTTACAACCTTTACAATCCACAGTGAACTCTATCCTATAAGAGGAAAGCTGCCAGAACCCTGGGAAGAGGCCAATACAGCATTAATACCTAAAGAGGGACATACAAGTTATTTATAATGTTTCTGGCTAATAGACAGACAATAATCTTGTGGAGGTTTACCTAAAAGACAGTTAAAGGACAATGTCAGAAATATATTAGATATTTTGGGATAGTTGGAGCAACATAATAAAAAAAAAAACAAGCCATATTGATTTTCTTAGATGCAGAAAAGGCCTTTAGTTTGAACTGGGCTTTTTTGTTTAAAGTTTTAGAAGTTATGAATTTTGGAGTGACTTTAATAAAATGGATAAAGTTAATTTGTATTTCAAAGAAACTATAAGTAATTGTTAATGGGGATTTAACAAAACCCTGTGAGATACAAAAGGAACAAGGCCGGGGTGCTCACTGCCCCTTCTTTTGTTTATTTTACTTCTGGGAATATTGAATAGAGATGTAAGACAAGATGAGATAAATGTAGGAGTAATTTTTTTTTTTAAAAAAAAGGAACTTAGAAGTTAAGGGTTTTTGCAAATGACTTGGTGTTGATTCTGGGAAATGCTTTAAAGCAGGGGTGTCAAACTGCCAGCGCACTGGCTGGATGTATCATGCCAAAACCGCGCCCACTCCAGCAATGGGGGAAAAGTTGTGATACATCACAACATGTCATGCGACGTTGTGAGTTTGACACCCGTGCTTTAAAGGGATTTGAAATATTAATGGACAAATTAAAGAATGTGGAACATTAGATTTTAACATTAACAAAGAGAAAAAAATGGAACAGAAGTGGTAAATAAAACATGTTTTAAGACTAAGACCAAGGCAAAATATTTGGGAATCATTATGATAAATATGAACCACATGTTAATTTCAAAATAATTATGTTGCGATATGGAATTAAGTTTAAATGGAATATATTAATATGTTGCAAATTACAACTATCATTGTTGGGGGAAAATTTTGTGATAAAAATGAATGTTTTATTTAGAATGATGCTTTTGTTTCAGACAATACTTTTATTGAAACTGATGCACCAGAAGCAGAATGATATATGAATGAATATAAGGTGCTACAAGATGCAAAGGAAAGAGAGTGCCTGGAGTTACCTAATTTGAAATTGTATTTTACAGCTTGCTTTTTGGTTTGGATGTTGTTGAGAAATAGAAGGATTTTGGACTTAGAAGGACAAAATCTGAGATTTGGGTGCATGGATATTTATGATACAATAAAGATCAACATGAACTTTAAGCACCTTATGTTAGATATGCCATATCGATAATATGGAATAGAACAACCCAGGTTATGCCTGAAAACACTTCTGCAGTTCTCAGAACAAGGATTATATTATAGAGAAATAATAAGCAAATACAAATAACTAATTTATTATTAGATGCGAGAATATTGTCAAGAAAAATGTAAAATAAAATCAAGAAAAGAACAGGGGGGTAGGATAATATAATTGTACATGTTTTTCTTATTTACAATTATTAGAAAGATTTAAAGTAGACAAAATAATTCATGGTTTTGAACATTTTAAGACTGAGTTTGAAATGGAACTGTGTACAAATGATAAACATGTAATTGCTAAAATGTACAAACTTTTATTGAAATTGGAAACTGAAGAACAAGTAAAACTGCATGATAAAGTGAGCTCAATATTTTGCTTATACAGATGTACCAAGGGGAAATATGTGGTTGAAAGGATTGAAATTTACATTGTGTTATAATATTAAAGAGAATTTTTATCAAATGCTGTACTATTAGTATTTGTCACCAGAGAAATTATCTAGAATGTATAAAAAAAGCACTTCAAATTTATGCTGGAATTATGAACAACAAGAAGGGACTTTTTATCACCTTTGGTGGATGTGTAATAAAGCTAGAAAATTCTAAATTCAAGAACATGCACTAATTCAGAGGACCTAAAAAGATGAATGTACAATTGAAAGCAGTGATTTTTCTTTTGGAAATGGTGGACAAAAATTGGAAAAAAGTCATGGAACTTTGTTTTTGTACATGACAACTGCAATACGATTATGGGATGCCCAAAGATGAAAAGATTCAGCATTACCAACAATGGACGAATGGCTGATGAAATGATGAAACTTGAGTTTTTTGATCAGAGAAAAGACTGTATTATATGTATTACTGACTGGAAACTCCTTTTAAATGTTTTGCATGAAACAGAAAAAAAATGAGCTTATGATTTATGTTTTGATCATTAAACTGAATAGATTATAGAAAGAAGAGAAGTATGTTGTAACCATCATATAAGTTATAATTGTAGCAATAATTGCTGCACAGAAAATTGGAAGCTTTACAGAACTTTTTTCCTTCTTTCATTTTTTTTCCCTTCTTTGTACCTCTTTGATTTCTCCTTATTTTCCCTTTTCTTACTTTATATTAGCTTGTATTAGTTTTTATATCTTTTTAAAAATCTTTTAACAAAAATATATATTAAAAATTTAAAACATTAAAGGAAACAGACAGACCAAGCTAAAACATCCACAATAATATCGTATACCATAACAGTAAGTATAAAAATACAACAAAAAGAGCCGCATAACCACATTAACTCCAGTCCCTGGAGTTTGCAGGCCTTCCAGAACTGTTTCAGAGTGTGGACGCTACTAATGCTGTTCCAGAAGTGGGATGGGCCTAGATAGAACATTTCTTTGGTCCTGCAAGATGACAAGATTTAATAGAGAGGATCAGGACCACATTTATTCTGTTTGAATATATTAGGTGAGGTTTTATAATTGATAACTAGCACCTTGAATTGTACCCAGAAAATGACTGGCCGCCAATGCAGGTTACATAACAGTGTTCACCCATGGGATAATGAAAGATACCTCTTACTGCTAAGAGGATTATATTGTAATATTTATTTCATTGCTTTATTGTATTTTTTTTTTGAACTATTTGTAAGACACTCGTAATTTTTGGCATGGATGGGGGAAGGTATTGAATATCTTATTAAATTCAGAAAATAAATATAATGGAAAGTATGGGGCTATGTTCACTGCAATACTGAATCAAAAGTGAACTATCACATTATCAAATCTGATAACCCGGAGTGATATATATTTTTTGGTATGGAATTTTTTTGCTATGCTTTGATTTATTATTATTTTATTCATTCACTTATTTAAATTAATTATAGATGCCCATTCCCATGTAATCTGGACAACTATATTGTGTGTGTTTTATTTTGTATGTAGTTGAAAATCAGTCCATTACATTTCAATCCTTTACAAGAAATTAAGATTGAAATTATAACTATTATTTAATAATTTCACATTATTTCCTAGTTCATAGCACTTCCTTACAAGAGTGTCTCTCATATGTTGCAAACTGATCCGAATCCAGAGACATGTATGTTGTGTGCATAGTGACTTATAGGCATAGATGTCTATGAAGTTTGTAAGCACAGTGATGAAAAAGATGTGGCCCTCACTTGATAGTCAGAAAATAGCTGCCTTAACTTCTTCTAGTTATGAAACAGTTGGTATTTGGAGGTTTGAAGGTTATTTTGTCAATTTACATCACTATAAATGGATGCTTGTTTCTGCATGGTTTATTTGAATGTAATAAAGTTAACTGTGACATTTTCTATAAATATATTATGCTCAAAGCAGTTTATAGAAAACTTCTATAATCTCAATAAAACCACACATTTAGTTCACACAGAGTAATCTATTTTCATAGTAATCAGTTATAATGTCTCTTAAATTAAGACACAGAATTAATTTACAAAAAAATAATATTATTAATAATTAGCATGACAAAGAAATATAGGTAGTCCCCAACTTAAAACCTCAGTCGAGACCAGAATTTTGATTGTCATTGGTGTCATAAATCAGAGCATCATATTACCGGACTCAATTTTACAATGGCAGTAGTTAAGCAAACCACATAGTTGTAAGTGCAAACCCATTTTACCCAATAGGCATTTTTGCCATTTTTTGCCAAACACACACACACACAAATCATTTATGATCGTGTGATTGTGGGATGCTGCAACTGATACACAAAATGCACATGAACGTAGTCATTCCTGTTACATATATCAATGTTGCCTATGTCAAGGCATGCAGTTTTGGTGTGATAATAACAAAGAGGTGGCCTTCTCTTCAGCAGTCTCTCTCCTGTTGAATAATCACTGCTCTGAATTATGCAAGACTGAAACATATAGTGGGGCTTAAAAGTTTGCCAACCCTTTTGTATTTTCAATATTTCTGCATAGATATGACCTAAAATATGATCTGTTCTCTACACAAGTCCTAAAACTAGATACAGAGAACTCAATTAAATGAGTATAAAACCTTGCACTTGTTCATTTATTTATTGAGGAAAATGATCCAACACTACCTACAGATAATGTTTTAGGTCATATTTATGCAGAAATATTGAACATTAATTTTTACCAGCTGGTAAAAAATTGTATTTCTTGTAATATAAACTGATTTACTGTTAATCTTTTGGAACAGTTCTGAACAATTCCTCTGCATCTTCAAACAATCCTTTAGATAATTGAAAATAACTATCATAGTTTTGTCTTCTCCAAGTTAAGAGTACTGTAACTAATATAGTATCTCCAACTATTATCCTTGTTGGTTTCCTATCATCTTGGTTACACTTTTATGGTCATGCTATAGTTCCTCAGTGTTTTTTCTATCACAATGCCCAGAACTAGATACAATATTCTGGGTGCTGTCTGCAGAATAGAGACAATCTTGTCACTCTATTTCTATTAATACAGCTAAGATTTGCTGTTTTGTAGCTGCATCACTCAGTGGCTTCATGCTCAACTCAAACATAATATCTAGATCATTTACGCAGGCACTACTCCCCAGTCTGCTCCCATCATCCTACAGTCATGTCTTAGCTTTTTCCTACCCAAACGTTTGTGTTTGCATTTTTCCCTGTTAAACTTAAACTTACTGGTTTCCGCTCAGCTTGTCAACATATTTCTGAATTTTGCTGTCTCCTCAAATGCTTGCAATAATAGCAATAGAAATAGCATTTAGACTTATACACTACTCCACAGTGCTTTACAGCCCTCTCTGAGTAGTTGACAATGTCAGCATATTGTCCCCAACAATCTGGGTCCTCATTTTATTGATCTCGGAAGGGTGGAAATCAAGCCTGAGTCAACTTTGAGCTGGTCAGGATCAAACACCTGACAATGGGCAGAGTTAGCCTACAATATTGCATTCTAACCACTGCACCTCCGTGCCTCCTGATAGTTAGTATTTTACAGGCTTGCTTTATAAACAAAGGATTATTTTCTTCTCACTTTTGTGACTAAAGCAAACTCAAATAGAAACCAAAATCTCATAACTCTTACAGTTCTTAGAATCTTAATTAGAAAACTGAATATTAAGAAGGATAACTATTACAGAACATTATGGTATAGAATTGATGGCAAGAAAGTTTTTTTTTACTATAATAGATATGCCTTAAAATTGGCATTGTAAAATCCTTCCCATATTCAGTTGCAATTGACTCATGTTCTGTATACCTAAGTATTGTATTGTCAGAAAATGTACATTAAAACAAAAAGGCTGAGCTCTGTGCAAGAGCAGATGGCACTTAAAACTAATAGCATAAATTGGCTGGATCTCCTCCTCTGATTAGTCTATTTTCCTGGTTCCTTATAAGCCATGTCTTTAAACAAAGACTAAAGGTCAAACTAAAACCTGTATGTTGATTCCTGGCTGATTCCATCTTTCAGTGAATTTTAATATAAACAGATACTGAAGGCATCATCATTCTATTTAGATTGTATGTATGCCTACCTTGATAATTAACAACAGAAACATAAAACCAAAGTCAAATCTCCAAATATCACTGAAAACCTAAGCCTCTCTCATCATCTTATTCTTTAAAAATGACAATGTTCTGGCATCTGTATGGTTTGTGTGGTTTATATTATCTTGTGCAATGATTCAAACGATGGTCCAACAAATACCATAGTACAAAAACTATGTCAGGTTCAGACTATATTAAGCTCAAGCAGGGCTTTAACAAATCAGTAATTTAAAGTAAAGTACACAATAAACATATTGCTGGATAGATTAGCCATGGTATTTGGGACCAATGTAATGTACATTTAAATGGAAACATAAACATGAAAACATCTTCCTAGTTTTCTCCATTTTTATAGTGCATTCCTATTTGTTTTGGTTAAATGTTCATTTATTTAATATTAACACTTTCTGCTAATTATTTACAGATGATCACTCCAGGGTGAGACTGCAATTACTAGATGGAGATCCTCATTCAGATTACATTAATGCAAATTATATTGATGTAAGTGTTGTAAGAAAATGTTTTTGTACAAGGAAGTGTCTGAAGAATCGCTAAGCAAATTGTCTTCTGATGTGATCCTTATTTAGTGGGCTACATTAGGTTTAAATAACTATTTTGTGGTAGAAGACAGTAGCAATACTCTAGCCAGTAACTTTTATGAACATTTATTCCACTAAATTTCCCATCATGGCAAATTAAAATGGAGCTAGATCCAATTACCTGGTACTTTGCAGGTTTAAGTGAGACCTTTGCTAAATAAGGGGATGAAGATTACTAAATCAGACCAATGTCACAGGATAGAGTCCAGGTTTTTAAGAATCAGGCATTTTTCTTTAAATAGAATTTAGTAAAACAAACAAACAAAAACCAACAACAAATAGAGGAAGAACTTACAATGTTTGGATCAAAATTTGCATCCCAAAGCCAACACAAATTAATGACTCATTAATCAATGGGCTAATTGAATAAGAATGGCTCATGTTGTGCTTGCAATTTTGTCAGTTTTTGACTATCTTTGAATGGGATGTGGATTGAATGGGACTGAATATATGTTTTATATAGTTTTATGAGTATAGGAAAGTGTCTTACTCTGTCAGATTATTTGCTCAACTTACCTAAGTAATGTTCATTATTTGTTTAATACTGTCTATTCTAACTAGCAATCACCTTCCACAATCTTAGAATTTTTTTGTTAGTTTAACGTTAAAGAAGATTGTTAGAGATCAGTGGTATTTACTGCTAGGTAACATACAAAGGAATGAAAAGCCTTCAAAGGCCAATGTCTAAATAGCCTTCTTTGAATTTTGGCAAAATAATACATTTTTCTTGTTCTCATGATCCCAACCGCCCCATGTTGCTAGAAAATTAGAAGTGTAACCATGTTGATCAATGTGATGACTGTTGCAAAAAGATGAGGAACTTGAAATGCAAAGATTTTATTGTAAATCTATATATAAAGCATCCTGAAGAGATTTTGTGAAATTAAAGAACAGAAAGAAGGATGCAGTTAACAAATTAAATATATTCATCTGACTAATAAAAAACTGAATTTTGAAGCAAATTAAGTGTATAACTTCTAGCAAACAACTAAACATACTCTTTTCTCGTGTAAGTCTTTATAATTGTCACTTAGATCACAGTGTTTTAAAAAGATCCTCCAATTAAGAAAAGGGAAAACATGTAAAAATGTATATTCTACATGATTTCCTTAAAAACAAACCCCACATACAAGCTAATGACTTATTATGCTTTGACAATAAACAGATGTGTGTGCCACAGATGAGAGAACACAAATGTCTCCATGTTTGTTTTGTTAACACAAAAGATAAGCTAAATCCTAAAGTGAATATGGTTTAGGCCAGCGGCTCCCAACCTTTTTTATACCCCGCACCCCTAGAACGCTTCTGATATATTCCCGCACCCCTTACAAAAGTTTGAAACAACGGCAATGAATTATGCATATACACTATAATTTTGAAAACCCAAGTTTTTGCACCCCCTGAAATATTGTCTCATGCCCCCAGGGGGTGTGAGCACCCCTGGTTGGGAACCCCTGGTCTAGGCAGACAGTATGAAAGTAAAGTCTAGTTTTTATCCCTAGTCATAAATCTCCTTTTTTATTGATGCATAAATGGTTTCAGAATTTTTAGAGCTATAAGGAAATCTGAGGCAGTTCCTATCATAAATAATTCATGTGAATATGAATGATACTATGTTTTCTTTTCACTCAGTAGTATTATATAACTAACATCTTTGGGAATCTTTCTATAGCCCAGCTCAGATATGATCTTTAGAGGTCTGCAGGAGTCACCTTGAGAAAGCCTCATTTGTTTTCCAGCTGACCTGTAAGATACAGTCTGGAGACTTTACCTGTCTCTTTGTCTGTCTCAAGCATCCAGATATTAAGTCTCCATCACTACCCTCTAATTCACACTCTAATTCTAATAATTGAATGAATGAGAATTTTCTGCCTCTGTCCTGAGGATATGGAGGCAATGCAATTTTCATATCTCTTTTCCTACTACAAATGCTTCAAAGATAACATTGATTTTTGTGATTTTAAGCAAACTTCTAACCTGTCAAATGCATATCTGAATTGTACCTGAAATTGAAATTCATGGGTTTCCCTTCCTTGTTTTCTTTTTAGGGATACCATCGGCCTCACCATTACATTGCAACTCAAGGTAAGTACCATAGAATCAGAGCGTGGTCCAAATGGATTTGATCTGAAGGTTTTATAAAAATAATAAATAAGTGATATAAAGATGCCTGAAAGCTGGTAGTGCAATTAATTTGGAAGATAAATAATTGTAGGTGATGTATTTAGTTTGTTATTCATCCTTGTCATTTGAACATGATTTTTCAAATTAATTATGATTTCTTTAATAACAGTATGAATTCTTGCATTTACATTTTTCTTTTTGGTTGTATTTTCTTAGAATATGTTTCTTAAGTTAAAAATAAGAGTTTAATTCTGTTTTGACATATGTATTTAGGCCAACTTAATATATAACTGGGGTTTTTTTATGCATACTAATTGAAATTTCACATATGTTGCCCTTGGTTTCATAGGAGTCATAAGATTCCTTTGTAATTAATTAAACTTGTGTTCCATCCTTTAATTTTAATATGTTTTTCAAAATGACATTTTTTCACATGTTTTCAATATTTTTTTTAAAAAAGGAAATGAAAAGCACAATCAGAAATATGAAAACCAGCACCTAGCACCAAATTGTCAAAGGGAATGAAAAGATTTCTGTTAAAAATCACACATTCATTTTGTAATCACACATTCATTTTGTAATTAAAATGTGACCCAGGAGTATTATCACCTAACATCTCACCCTATAATTGAGGGTGCATTTATAATTCTAGGTGCCATTCATACTCTGTAAGTATTCTTCCCAGATCTAGCACTGTGTCCCAGTATAAATTAGTATTCTATATTTGTCTCATGTGTTACTCCAAAGTGACCTTCAATTATGAGTATTTATATCTGTTTGCAGTACTACTGAAAGTTTAGCATACCACTTTAAATCCTACCGTAGTTACTTGTATGATTCAACAGCTGTATCGCTCTTCAGACCTCACCTAAGAAAACACTCAGGAGATTTTGTTTTTTGGTAGTAGAAGGGCTGTTGGCAGAAAGACAAATAAATTGAAATGTTTCTGCTAAAGTAATCTTTGGGAGGTCTCTTTTGTTTTACTTATTCTGCCTTCAGGGCCAATGCAAGAGACAGTGAAGGATTTTTGGAGGATGATCTGGCAGGAGAATTCAGCAAGTGTTGTCATGGTCACCAACCTGGTGGAAGTTGGCAGGGTAAGATGTTAATTTCCAAAGTTATCAGTTATATATTGTGGTTCCTATCATTCTTACATGTGCTCAATTTGAAATCTTCTATACCACACTGACACATTAACTGGCAATATATTCAAAATTACTTCAAATTGGCAATTATATACAGATTTTAAAATACATTTTGGTATTGTCACAATAATATGGATTTCTGAATAAATTTGCTATCTAACTGCATTTCTAAACCTACAAAATATGTATTTAAATAAATGTTTGAGCTAAGAATTCAGAATGTAACGAACTGGAGAGTCTGAAGTATAATTATTATTTATAGTCTATATTACTCTGTTTTCCCAAATTTTAAAGCATTTGAACAAATAAAATACCTGCTCTCAGATATGGTGTAAAAAATAAATGGTCAGCAAAGGAGTGCGTTAAACTGTATATTCCCAATTTTTTGAAGTTCAATTTTGAACACATATTAAGGGAGGCTAATTTCAAAAAGATTAAAGTCGCTTTAAAACTGGACAAAAAACTAAACTATGCTGATAATACTATTCTGATAGCTGAAAAGGCAAATAATCTGCAAGTTCTAGTAATAAAAGACATAGAATCCAGTAAAAAAGGAGACTACGATTAAATATAAAGACCAAACTAATAACAGTACCACAGCCAGCTTTAGAATTGACAGTGAAGACATTGAAGTGATAGATACCTTCTGCTTTTAAAACTTCAATTATTAACAGGAGCAGGAGTCAAGGAACCAGAAGTCAAGAAATATGCTGCAGCCTAGCACTTGGTAGGGTAAGAATGAAAGCTGTGGAAGAAATATTCATATTCTATAATACGTCTATACCTATAAAGATCAAAAACATGCAAGTAATGGTGTCTCTATCACACTCTATGTTCAACTTTGGAAAAAAAAAAGGATAAAAAGAATAATGATGTTTTATGAACTATGGTGTTGGAGAAGATTCCTCAGAATACCATAGGTAGCCAGGAAAACAAAGAAATGGATCACAGAACAAATCAACTCAGAGTTTTCATTTGAGGCACAAATGGCCAAGTTCAAATACCATATTTTGGACATACTATGCAAAGGTTATAATATATTTTAGTAAGTCCATAACATTGAAAAATGTAGAAGGAAAGAGAAGACAATGACCAGGATCAAGGTGGATGAATTCAATTATTGCAGTGATGGATACACCATTGTATCCATCATGAAGGATCTATCCAGATAATTTTGAAGAAGAGTGAATATATACTAAGAGTTGACACTGATTTGATGGCACATAACCTATCAATACAAAAAGGGTCTTTATATAGCTAGAACTTATAATAGTAACAATTTTGTACAATTACCTAATTTTAGTTGTGCATTTCTTTCCCATCACCTTTTTTCTCTTTCGCTCAACTTTCCTGATGTTATTTTCCCCTGCATTATTTGAATTTTATTTTGTACAGAACTCAGATCTGACAAATTTAGATTGGATTCCTTCTGTCTTTCCTAATTTTAACTAAATTAGAATTAATTATTCAATGAATGAACAATATTTTATGCTATCATTTTCCCAGCTCTAATGTACTGTAGATCATCATTGTATCTTGATAAATATTGTTAGGATAGCAAATTCGGCTGTTTGCAAATTGGTTGACAAACACCACAGCAATCATAATAGTATTTGTTCATGTATCACTATTCATACTGTATATATATATAATTATGTTTACATATGTTATACATTATACACATTACTAGTCTAATTCAAAATAAAGTATTGCCAATATAGGCTGAAAAAGGTTTCCATAAACAAATGGGTTTCATATGTCAAACACATATACCAGAACAAATAAATTACATCAATACTTATTGTTTTGGGTCTTTTCTGGGTTACTAATAATTGATGCAGACAACCATGTACATGAGAGGTCCTATGCAGTGTCCTTCTGATTTCTTCTACAGGAATGTACATTTTAGGCCCATATCTAGAGCTAGGAAACAATGCCTTACAGCTAAATGTCATACATTAATTTTCACTTTTGTGACTTTCCCCTCCATAGGTGAAGTGTGTCAGATACTGGCCTGATGACACAGAAGTCTATGGAGATATCAAAGTGACCTTAATTGAAACAGAACCATTGGCAGAATATGTCATACGTACTTTTACAGTCCAAAAAGTAAGGATACATTGGTCCTATTTTCCTCATCAACTAATTTGTTTCTCAGTGTATCCGTTTCTTTCTATGTTTTATTAAGAAATGTGAAAGTCAATATGAAATCATCACTATACATTATACACTTTAATATATAAAGTAAATTAGACGGAGACATGGAGGACAAAAAACATGGCTATGCATTATCTCCAAAATCAGAGAAAATACCTCTATACAGAACAGCAACATTCATGCATAGTTTAATAATTTCCCATAGGCTAGGGGAATTTATTCCAGTGATAAGTAGAATTGTAAGTAGAATCCTAGAACTCAAAGAGACTGCCTAGGCCATGAAAGCCAAATTTCTATCCAATATTTCCTTGATCCTATCTAGCAAAGACAAGCCCATTATCCCTTAGTGTTATGTTGATTGCTCTCACTATTACAGCAAAGTGACATTCATCTTAACAGCAGTAGCACTTAGACTTAAACTCTTATCATTAACCTACATTATTATTTTCTTTTTCTTTTTCTTAAGAAAAGGTATGAAACTTGAGATGAATACCATAAGGAAGCTCATCATGATCCTTTATACCATAAGTGTATAAGCCGGTAGAATATTGCTCTATAGAATACTAGCTTTTTTTTNGATGCTTGTTTTTAATTTCAAATGATCCTCATGTCCCTATCCTTTTTTTGTGTTAAGTGTTGAAGTATCAATATTCAGCTATAGTAGCAATGGCTAAATTTCCCTAAAGTTTTAGAGTCACTCAGTAGTAGATAGGTGGCATATAAACTTAATAAACAAACAAACAAATAAATAAAATGCTTTCAGAATGTCATCTATTAGTCATCTAATTATTTTCATCTCAAATCTTTATGAATAGTATGGGTCAATACTTAAGAATACATTTAAGTATGTTAATTTTATATTTATTATAATTCTGAACATCAGAAAAGTGAATTAAAGAGAATGAAATGCCATATATTCATTAAGATGATATCAATTATTCTTTCCTACATCTAGTTTAATCTGGTTGATAATTCATACTCTATTCATACCTGCTGGATTTTGCAATATTTTGTTTAGCTGCATTTTCATCAAAGCCTGGAAAGGACATTGTAAGTTCTGTCCTGTTTGCAGAATAATATTTCACAGTGAGAGAAAGGAGACATGGAAGATGATTTGCATTTAGAGGCAAATCATTTTTTTTCTGTCCAACCTGAACGACTGTGCATGGCAGAAATAGAATGTGAAATTATTTCCCAGTAAGATTTGCTGGCTGCCATTGTGAGTCAATCAAGGGTGAAAGTTTTGGTAGAAGCAGTGGAAAAACCTAGCGCCCTGCAATTTTATAAGATAAATTTTCTGTGGTACAGACTGCTGACCTTAACTTGAAAAACTGTCAGCAGTCAGCAACCATTTATATGCATAGCAATGACTGAATTCCCCCTTAACAGGTAAGGACAGTAATTCTCCTGCCATCAATTGTCCCATATCAGTAGCCAATGGCTACGTTTGTAATCTGCTTCATTAAATCTTAAATAGGGCCATTTTTAGAAATGGCCAAAGAGTTAATTTGGAATTTATTCATGTAATAATTTATTGTCACCCTGAGTTATTTTTTAGGAATACAACAATTTAAAGGATAACATATATGCAGAGTTCATATTTTTTCCACTGAGAATCAAACTATACCATTAATAAATTTGCAGTAGTGATCATTTGCATCCCTTTGGATTGTGGGGTTTAAAATTACCAACACAATTATCTGCAATTTTTGGCTGGCACTTAAATTGAAATATGATTTAAATGAACTCTGGGTAAATGTATTTTTCATACATTTAAAGTTGATTGTGACAACAAAATGTATTTGTAGAAAATGTGATGTCTAAAGAAATAAACTTGAATTACAAAATTAGGACATCAGGGGAAAAGTTCTAACCCAGCCTTTTTCTTTACACATTCTTTTTATGGATGCAGAAAACCCCTTTCTTTTCCTTTCTTTCTTAATTGCTAGTACAACATTCAATGTGCAAATTTGGATTCCCTGCATACCAGATAAAGTTGGACCAGTACTTCTGCAAGATACACATTCCTGAAAGAATATGACACTCAGAAGTCCAAATAACCTGGACATCTTTACAGAATTGAGACTACTGTGGATAACATGTGCATAATTTATAGGAGAGAAATTTTAACATCCAGATCAGTGGTGGTGAACCTATGGCACAGGTGCCAGAGGTGGCACTCAGAGCCCTCTCTGTGGGCACTCGTGCCGTTGTCCCAGTCCTAGGCCTTCAGCTGGGTTTTATAAAACCTTTTCGCTTTAGGCCTCCGCCACCGAGTACAAAAAAAAAAAAAGGTTCAATCAATCAGTCAATTTCAACTTCTCGTGGGAAAAAAAAGATCTTGCAAAGTTGGAATTGATTGATTGAACTTTTTAGTCCCACCCAGTCTGCCGTTACCACCGCAGCCGTGCCCACCCAATGGGCCACACCCACCCGGCACCCAACGATGCATAAGTGGGTTTTGGATTGCAGTTTGGGCACTCGGACTCTAAAAGGTTTGCCATCACTGATCTAGATTGTCAGACTAGTGAAAAGTTGGCATTTTGAGATCAGACTTAATTTCCCACACAAATAATCTGCCTAATCTTCAAGGGCAAAGGTGCAGAAGAAAATATGCAGATTTTTTATAGACATATATCTTCTGAAATAAACAAGAAACTTGTTTAAAACAAAGAAAGTGAAAGGATGACTATTTCAAATAATGGAGCTCATCTCTCTTTCCTCCTTCCTATTTATTGTTCATTGCCTTGCAGATATATACTTGCACCAGGTTTCATTTAAGACAAAGCCGAGAGCCAAGCTTGGTTTTTTAAATTTTATGTCTTCTTTCTTTCCCTCAGTACTTTTTTTTTACTTCCCCTTCTTCTTAATTTTGCAGCTTTTCAAAGAGAAGCTAAAATAGGCAGTGAAGTTCAGATCTTTATAGCAAAGAGGGACTAAAGAAAAATACAGCTGCATTTGCACCATATATCCTCACCACAGTCTACAGACAAACTCACTGTTATGCCTTTCCATGGTTCATTGATGAAATCCTTGTTCTGGTTTCCATCTCTCTTTCAGTGCCGGTGCTGGGAGGACAGGGTGCTTTATTGCCATAGACATCATGCTTGACATGGCAGAAAATGAAGGTGTGGTGGATATATTTAATTGTGTGAGAGAGTTGCGATCCCAGAGAGTTAACTTGGTGCAGACAGAGGTATCCTTTTTTTGTTGTCTTGTTTTTCAACCCATTCCTAACCAAAATTTCAGTACTTTCAGATGGATGCAAACTGAATAAAATGAAAGAAAACATAACCTTGTGAAAATATATGATATTTCAAAATATTTTTAGCACACTAACTTAATTTTAATAAACTATATTAGCTTAATTTAGTAACATTACTTTCCATGATATGAAATACCTCTAAGCTCCATTATTGCTTAGGGATACACAAAACATACATCTGATTATTTTTTTGCTATAAACAAAATAAGCTCATTTTCAATAGTTTTTATCTACTGAAATGCTGATATTTCTTATAATATAGTCATCACCAATACAGTAATGTATGCTGCTTCTGGATTTAATTTGTCTATCTATCTATCTATCTATCTATCTATCTATCTATCTATCTATCTATCTATCTATCTATCTATCTATCTATCTATCTATCTATCTCTCTCTCTCTCTCTCTCTCTCTCTCTATCTATCTATCTATGTCTATGTCTATGTCTATATCTATATCTATATCTATATCTATATCTATATCTATATCTATATCTATATCTATCTATCTATCTATCTATCTATCTATCTATCTATCTATCTATATATATATCTATCTATATATGTAGGTCTTTGGTTATTCGGGTTTTCTCCCGCGTAAAATTGGAAGTGTCTTGGCGACGTTTTGATGAAGTCCCATTCGTCATCTTCAGGCTGGTGTTTTCAGCTTCGTGCTTCTAGGAGTAATCTCCTAGAAGCATGAAGCCGTGCGCAGACATGACTGTATTTATAAGCAAGCTCTCCCAGCATCCTGATTATACCCTGACGATGATGGCAGTTTTAGGCCATCGAAAGCATTTCTGGCTTTTTTGCCTTCATCAGTTAGCCATACCCTTTATGGGATTCGAACCTGGGCAGTTATACATACTAGTCAGTGATTTAGCCACTGAGCCACAGGTTCTCTTCCCCTCTTTGCCAGCAGAGTCAAGGGAGTAATTATAGGGAGTTCAGACAGATTGGTCTGATTATGAACACCTTGACATTTTTCAACTGCCATACTGCAGTTTACTCTTTTTACAATATCTCTTGCCTTGCCGCCCCCAACTAGGGGCATAGAGCAGGCTCAAGTCGCAACTGCGAAATATTTTTATATCCAAATTTCTTTTTCTGACAAAGAGTAAAGAATTAAATTGGGAGACTAAGATGGACCATTTCTGGCTTTTTTGCNTTGGAAGTTTCATTAAAGTGAAAGACATTACAATTGCTTCTGAAGGCCCTGATGGTGATGAGCAATTAACTTTTTTGATATGTAGGAGCAGTATGTGTTTGTTCATGATGCCATTCTGGAAGCGTGCCTTTGTGGCAACACTGCCATTCCTGTTTGTGAATTCAGATCTATATACTACAACATCAGCAGATTGGATCCACAGACAAATTCCAGTCAGATAAAAGATGAATTCCAGGTAAGGTAATGGATAAATAATGTGCTTTATATGTCCTGAGTCATAGAAAATTATGACTAATGTGCCTGGGTTGAAATAGATTTTATAAAGATTACAAGGGATTTTAAGGATTATTCAGGATTTTCTCAAGGAAGAAGTGAATCCTATAAACTCCAAAATCCTTTTCAGGTTATAGTCCATCCAGGAAAGACTTTTCCCCCTCACATGAATTTGACATCCAGGAGTCCAGAAGTCCTTGATAGTCTGCCTCTGGAAAAAGTACTCAAGTTAATTCAGGATTCTCTTGGCCCAAATAGTGTTTGTGGACAAGAGCCATCCTTCTTCTAGTAACTTTTCTTGGGATATTCTATTTATCTCTTCATTTGAGAAAGTCTCTGCTCTGTATACAAAGGTATCATTTGCAACAATGTTCACATGAAAGTGTCCAAGTGTGCTTGAAAACCACTTGGAAGCTACTGCTGGTTAAGAATGTTGTGGCATGTGCAGTGATAGATGTGTTGCATTATATGCACATTTCCCTGCAGATTTGCAAGCTGCACTGACTACCAACTGGTTTCTAAATGCAAATTAAAGCCCTAGGTTCTGGTTACTTGAGGGACTGCCTGCCTCCATATGTTTCCATTGCACAAGTCATCTATAGTGGGCACATTCCAGTTGCCATCAACTATGCAGTTTCATCTTATGGGACCTAGAAAGGAGAGTGATGACTCTCACTGATGGGCCCTCATCTGTAGAATGATACCTTCCCAGATATTCATACTTCTCTTACTTTCTGACTTTCTACAAATTGCTTAAGACCTGGTTGCCCTCTCAGGTTCATGGCATTTGGGATCTTCAGTCAGCTGTCTTTTTTCTTATTTTTTATTTTTTTATCTGTAAGTTGCCCAGAGGTGCTATAGAGTCAGGCAGCTTCAAAATTAATCATATAAATAATGTAATAACCAGGGATTTGATAAGTAGAGATTTCATAGATAGATTCAAATGTACAAGTAAGCCTTTCATTTCATTTCCTATCTCTATAGAAAATGATTACAAAATGCCTGGCTAGGAAAGCTTATGTCTAGAAGCATGTGATCTTTGTCAAATAATTGACATACACAATTATCCAGTTCATATTGTCTGGAAAAAAGAGAAGCCAAAGGAAATAGGTCAGGTTATTTCCAAGTTAATTGTGGATGAGCCTTAAGTGTCTTATCCATCTTTAGACATGCCTGTTTTAGCTTGTGTGACTAATCCTTTCCTGTTTAAAATATATGATTTTAAATATTGAGAAACAAATGACAGATAAGAAACTAAATTTGAGATGAAACTTCCTAGTCACATGACTAAAATGGCAAAACTCAATCCTGAAAATATAGGTAGGAAACGTGACTGTTTCTGAACATGCATGATAGATTTTTCCATCATTATTACAAAATTGTAAACCATACTTAGATATCAGAGTTATACTCCTGCAAGGTTATAGATTAAGCATTGAGATTAGTTATTTCTTGATTTTTAGTTCTGGTTTGTCTTAAGTGTTTGCTTTGATCAATGTTCTGAGTTATGCTCATATTGCTTTACTTTCATATTGCATTACTGAAAAGTTACAATTCTGTGACTCAGAGAAAATGTGATTAAAAGCCCCCACCTGCTCCATATTTATAGTACTTGTCAGGCTCCATGCCAGGGTCTGATGGTATATCACAGCTTTTCCCTATGTTTAACACAATTGATTGCCTATTGCAGTACAAAAATATTATTGCTAATAGACATGTACTGTATATACTCATAGCTCTCCACCAGAACTTAGTCTGTTAAAAGAGTCAGTCTTTTTATGGCTTTGGACAGGGGTATTGGCTGGTTCAGGAATTCTAGATATTGAAGTTCACAGTCATAAAAGAGCCAAGGTTCCCTACCCGTGGCCTTGGGGGACAGCTGAAAGATATTTAAATAATACTCATTTCTAGCCTTTTGGTATGTTGTCCTTCACCTCCATTAGTCTGCAGGTGTCAGGTATTTCTCCCTATTCCTCCTCCTAATTGTGGGCAGGGTGGAAGTAATAGTGCTTTTCTTTACTTCTTTGACTGAAGTGAACAATATTTACTGCCTTTCATTCATCTCTGTTCCTCCATTCTTCTAACATTGAACAGTAGGAAGGGATTAAGAATGTAAGAAAATAAAAATGGGAAAAACACCCGTCAGAAGCTTCTTGTAGTAAGAGCAGACATCTGTTAGGTATTCCATATGTTTAAGGAGTTGGATCCAATGCTACAAAAGTTCCATTGGTGGCCAAAAGCCTCTTGTTAAAATCATTGTAGTTATTTTCGGCAGGAAGAAGTTTGCCTGGAAGCAGATTTCCAAGGAAGTTGTCCTCAGATTTTGGAGCAGATTGCAGAAGCTCCTAGATGGAAATCAAAATCATCAGCCAATACAATTAGGTGGTGTACAAGGGAATATGGGCTACAAAATAAATGGTGTTTGAGTTGAAGAAGGCTTTATTGGACATTAAAATCTCACTTTGAAGGAGACTTCTTGATAAGATGATTCAGGGATGTGAATATGGCAACAATTTAGGAATAAATGTATTATAAATTTGGCAAAATTCTGAAAAATGTGATATGATACAAAAGTTCTTGTAATGTTTATTATGATAAAGAGCCCAGAAGTATAATGAATGTTGGGGGCTTCAAGGCAGTATGGATTCTACCGTAGCAAGATCCATCTAAATTCTTTTCATAGAAATATGATAGCCCCAAAAAGGTATACTTTAGCCAAGATCCACAGAATAAATTAGCACAGTATAGTTTATATATAGATATATAGTCAAGAATAAAACATTATGGATAATGTGATCCATACTGTTGAAGAACATATATCTGCTCATACTAATAGAAATGTTATCAGAAGAGTGAACAGATGTAGGCTGCCCCTTCTTCACAACAAAAGCATGCTATCAGCCCTCATAGAAAAAGCAGAAAGAAGTGGACAAGAATTACCACTTTCAATTGCTTCTATATGGTCTCATTTAAAAGTAGGGTACTCACTGAAATGTGTCTTCAATTTTCATCCAAGCACAGAAGATCAATTAGATTCTTGCTCCCTGAATTAACTGTTTCCAATACAGATGGGAGGGTGGGGGTGGGAAAAGCAAGAAATAATTCAATAGGTATTATGTAGAGCCTACCTGCATAATCAAGCTTCTCATAACAAGAATCAAGGACAGTTATTCACAACCCTTGGTCCTAAAAAACTGTTTACAAGAGGTTTAGTTTGGTAAAGAAGTATTCTTCTATACCAGAAATAAGAGTTCATAATGCAATCTATGATGGTTATAAAGTTCAAAAGCCAGTGATTGTCGACTAGTCATGGGTAACCATGTTTCCTCTTCACAAAATCAGAGCATTGCCTTTCTGTAAGTTTTCACTATAAAACATTTAGACAAGCTAACTATGTATTTGACTGAGTACTGGTGTTTTGTGAGAATTTATATTCAAGGAATAAGATTGAGTGTGCAATGGTTCTTGTATTTGGCCGGTAAGATACAAGGATGCATTTGCTGAAGGAAAGAGAGTGTAGATCAGGGGTGTCAAACTGCTGGTCCATGGGTCAGATGCATCATACCGAAACTGTGTCCACCCCATTGCCGGCAATGGAAAAAAAGTCACGATACGTCGCAACACATCATGTGTAGATGGTGTAGATGGTTCAGCCCCTGTAGCTGTAAGTCTTCAATACAAGGGAGTGTCTTGGTGGGGAATTTACTGTGTGAAGTAACCAGGTCCTCCACAGTAAAAATATTGATCTTTTGTACATGAACTTAACCTGTTTTTGGCAAATAATGAGGCCTTGTTTATTCCTAGATGCATTGATTCAGCTTTTAAAATCTCACAAATATGATGAGAAGTCAGAGACACAGAAAAGTCGCAACTTTCCTTCCTGACTATTCTACAGCATTGCATCACATCTTTAGCTGATGCCCAAACAAATTAAAAGCTGCCATATTCTCTGCAGCGCATTGACAAATGGGATTGTCTTGCATTTCTTTTGACAGTCCCTCCCTGAATTGGTCAGTTAAGCATTCCAGCCCACATGCTGAACTAACAACTGAAACTCAGCAGCATATTCTTGCACTGAGTGCTTATTTTTTGCAAGTGATGGATTTCACAGTCAGCAGGCATTTGAATTGTCAGAGTTAAAACTTGAGCATGCTATTAAATCAGTATAGTTGTCCAAGTCTGGAATCTTCAAAATCAGAAGGGAGGGCATTTTACTCTCTCACAGCTATTAGACTAATCATTATAGGAGGAGAGCTATGTTAATCTCACCAAAAATCAGCAAAAATCTATTAGCACTTCTTTAGAATAACACATTTTATTAAAAAGCATAAGCCTTGATGAATCGTAGCTCACCTAATTCATAGAGCTGTTCAACTGACATAGAATTTAAACTGAGATAAGGCAAGGTGGTGCAAGAAAGCTGGTTAAGTAATCTATCTATGCAAGATAGATTACAATTGGCACTTGTAATGTATTTTTAAAAGGTGTTTATTAAGACTTTTTGAAATACCTTGAAAATTTTTTGATGTATGTGAGTTGTGCAGTCTCTCACTCTATAGTGCTGATATAGTTTTATTGTTCCAAAACAGCTACCTTGAGATCTACAATCAAGTTTCTTGGGAAATTAAAATGCACCAATATTACTTTGTCCTTGTTTTGACTCCAGATATTAAACTTATGTCTATTAATTGTTTTGCATAAATTCTGGCCTAGTTGTCCAGTATGGAATAAGAGGAAAATTGCTGACAGATAACAGCATTTATCTAATTAAAGAAAGAGCATGTGGCATGAATGTGCCACTACTCTTGGGTGTAAAGCTGTTAGGGCCTGTGATGACACTGTTGGTGTAAATGTGGGACATCTGATTTATTGCAAGGCATGGTCTCCTTGATTAGCATCATGGTTGCTTGTGAGAATCTGTTTCAGGTTTCATCAGTATAAGTAAGTATGGATCAACCACCCAGTGCCTAAGAAAGGTATTATGGGCAGTGGCCACCACAGTTAAGATCCCAAAGAAAGAATTAATGCCAAATGTTAGATAGTATATGATAAAGCTTTGTTAATAGAAATAATGTCAGTAAAAGCAATATACTTAGTAAGGGGAGCTCGGATGCACCAATGGCAGGAGAGGCTACTCATAATCATTGTCTGTGCTTAGGGGCCTTTAGTACATATATTTATAGACCTGGACACTCCCCTCCTATCTGGTATTAATAAATGGTGCCAGAATGATTAATCACCAGGTGGGTATTTCAGGATTCACGTTGGTAAAAAAAAGTCTTTGGGAACAAGCATTATTTCTTGCTCCCTAAGCTGAATGTGGGAAATTGATCAATGGGAAATGGAAAGCCGGTTATGTGGCTAGCAAGACCAGAGGGTTAACTGCCTTGTTAGGTAGGGCAGTCAGGTCAATTGCATTGTTAGCACGAGCACAGTTATGCTTTTAGAGACTAGAAAGGATAAGAAGGGAAAGCAGCAATCTCATTGTCCCTGCTTCACAGCGTAGAGAGGCAATGTGTGCCTTTCTTTGGGGAAAAGAAGAAAGTGGCAAGGAGAAGCTAGCTTGACCAAACCAAAATTTGATTGATAGGAAAACTATCTGGTCTCAGGGACATAGTGTTCACATTGTATGAGGAAGACAATAAATTGAATTCCCATTGCACATGTTGTACAAGAAGGCTGATATTGATGTCAAGATGGCTTCATCTGCTCCAACATGACTGCAAAGACTTGTGATGTGCAGATATCATCAGCCACAAGAGATTCTGGGACACTCTCTTGCCTAACTGAGACTACATGTGGTCCTTTGTTATGTTCTGGTTGATTGTGATTGGCTTTTTTTGGAGGGGGGGTGGAGATTGTTTCTGAGACTGGAGTAAGCATACGTGATTTGGAGCCTTGAAGAATAGCTACTAAAATCGTTAGATGGTCAGTAATCCCCAGTTAAATTTTTAGTTTTATTTTTTGTTTTTATGTTGTTTTTTTTAAAAAAAACTTCTATTCTTGTAGAGTAGGGGCAGGCTTGGTGGTTTGGCTTTATACCTGGACTCAGCACTACATTACAAATGTTCACACTCTTAATTCCCTTTTCCCTCTTGGAAAAATACACTCAAGGCACTAAGGCAGCATTTAGATTTAGTGTACTTTTGCAATCTATTCAAGTTCTATAACATGGGTGTCAAACTTGATCTTAACACATGATGTATCGTGATGTATCATGACGTTTTTTGCCTTTGCGGAGCCAGAGTGGGCATGGCCAGCGCTTGACACCTCTGTTCTATAACAATACAACAATGTCACTTGTGGCAGTAAACAAAATATACTGTCACCAAATTGTTTGGCTTTGCTTATGTTATCACATTAATTATTTGGATAATTAATAATGAAGTTTTAGAAAGAGTTTGATTTGTTAAATAGCATTTCAGATTGTGTTAAGCAGAAGTCACCCATCACTAAGCTCAAACCATCTGGAGATCTGTAAGTCTTCTGAATTACTCAGTCTATCACCATTTTAAACATATTTTTCATTCACAATCTTCATTGTGACTCATGTTCTATTTTTGTAATGTATATACCATATTTGTGTACATACTGTCCTTTTAAACAACACAGTTTGGCATAGATTTGATTGTTTCTATGTAGAAGCTGTCTAAAATATTTAGATGCTGGTTCCTTAAAAATTTCTTGTGCACATTGTCAGGGAAAACTTGTTAAAGAGAAACAAGAGACAATCACACCACAAAACTCTCACTTTTACGATCCAAAGGTTTTATTAGAATTTAGAACATACATTTAATCCTTACATTCAATATCCCATTGAAATGAGGGCCAACCATACAAGCAGTCCCATATAACAGCTTGTGACCCATTGGCCCCGACCCCTCCTTAGTTCCAATCTTTTATACCTGAAATCATTTCCTTATGACAACCCTATGACATGCCCATGACACTTGGGGTCATAACAGTTACTGACACAACATTAAGTGAATGACCACAAGGATTAAGAGAAAGATACTTACAGTAGCACTAATAGGCACAGGTTTGTTTATAATTATAGTAATGGAACAATTTAGGACTGCAGGCATGATGAATGTTGATTTATTGAATTAGTGAGAAGGAGATATTGCTGAATCATTAAGAGGCCAACAATCTACCCAATTGCATGATGTAGTTTACCATGTGCATCCTGGCAGAGGAAATATAATTACAAGAGATTTAAGATTATACATTTGATGGGGCTCCATCAAAAGGATTTAATGGTATGTATTCTAGCATAAAAGCTTTCAAGAGCAGGGGGAAAAACTTAAATCTGGTTATAACATGCATCAGTTCTTGCTGAGATCATAGATTTAAATATCACATGTTTTGTCAAGATGAAGTCGCTTTCTGATTTCAACATTTGGATTATCCTCATTTCTCTAGATAAAAGACTGAATTAATGCTACTCAATATAGTGCTAGACTGATAAATTTCATGATATGTGCGGACATTAATCTATTAATGGCTGTATAATTTCATAAATGAAAGATTATATGACAAGTTAAGAATTATTGAAGGCACCAAATGCACTCATTTTTCAGCTGAAACAGCTACAGATTGTCAGTTGTATTTAACTACTGTATAAAAATGGGAACATCTTTTTCTACCATGTTGCCATGAAGTTGTCTTCATCTTCTCCCCAGCCAATGGTGAGACAGGCTTAAATTGTCCTTAACTGTACCCATAATGGAAGTATTTTCCCCCTGAAATGCAGTTGCAACATGTGGCAGTTGCATGATGTAAAAAATCCGACATGTCACTGCTCATGCTGGGTGACTTGTAGAGTTTGGATTTAGCTGGACACATATTAGACATTTCAGGCTGATACAGGCATGCCTTCTTCTTTAATTCCCAGACTCCCACCTCAATTATTCTGATTCTTGACTTTGCAGAAGCATAGAAGATAGATCTCCCACTTCTGCAAAATAGTGGAGGGTTCTGATATTTCATTCATGTGATTTTACTCTGAGTGCAGAAACAGCAATGGGAGCTTCTATTGCTTCTGCTGCCATATAAAGTGGACTTGTGCAATTGTATAACAGTGCCAAAGTCATGCTCATTTACCATATTTTTATACATTTGCACAAAGATTGCATGTGATTGACTCTGCGAACCTGTGCTCTTCTCAGGTCCCTTTTTTGTCAGAGAAAAGGCTCAGGAGCTTCTAGTCATCAGACACTATTCTCTTTACATATTGTGTTATACATTGCATTATACTGATGAATGTATTCTTGGAGGTGTGAAAAGCCACAGAGGTGGCCTTGCAAAGACTATGTGGAAACATAAATTATGTTTGAAGCCTGGGAAATGAAGAAAACACTAGAAACTCAAAGAGGGAAGTGAAAGTGCAGACAAGCTTTCAATATGTTTTTTGTTACAGCCTGTATCAATAAAATTCTTACCATTCTTGAGGAGTCCATTTCCTGGCTTGGCCTTCCTTAAAGGGTTATTATCAGCCATTTCCAGCAAGAGAAAAGAAGAAAACCTGGAGAAAACAGCCAATCACATTACTTAGCATGCCCTTCAAAGGCATTATAAGATACCACCAGAAGCAGCAGAATTAGGATAAGGACTTGAATAGAACTAACAAATGTTACTATAGGGTTTTCTACTGACATAAGGATGAATGGCTACTACTTCATCTCAGCTGCAGAGAAAAGCCCATAGCCAGAATCTACAATCTAATTTGACATGTATTCCTGTAAACATCATTTTGACATGCATTCCTGTAAACATCATATTAATAGGTCAATAGGATGTAAAATATCATAGTCGCATACTTATTCATTAAAAGACTTTGCTTTAATCCAGGCCTACACAACATGTAGAAGTGAAGTGCCATACTGATAAAAATAATTGTGAGCCACAAAGAATCACTGACCTACCAATTGGCTGTTTTGCAGCTATGGAACTATCAGCATCAATGGGTTTTTATTAATCTGCCTCAGCCCTAAGATATCTGGCTGGATCAGTCCAATTCATCTGAACTCATCTTTCTTATAACTCTAAGAACTCATCCAGTTTGGGGTAAGCTCAGATCTGCTGATTTCTTCCCACAAAGGAATGAGTAAATTGTTTCCATGGAAGGGGAAATCTCCATCCCTGGGAATTGTCACTGAGGTTTGTTTGCTGGAATGAGATTACCAAGAGCACATCAAAGCCAACCTGACACTTGGCTACAATTTGCAAAGAAAAGGCTGGTCCAGCTATCTATGTGAGCTGTCCTGGTACATTTCACCCACAGGGGAAGGACAAGCTGAAATGAAAGAACAAGCATAGAATGACCATAAGAAGGATGCAAGACCTGAGATCCAGGACTACAAAATAATCTTCCTAGTTGGAATTCTTTAGAGGCATATCAATCCCACATTACAACTCTACTTATGATCCTTTATCATTCATTCTGGGAGAAGTATGAATCAGCTGCTGAGGACTGGGAGTAGAGATACATGTCTTGGTGCTCTCTGAGCTATATTGCAGGAATCCAGAATTCAGAAAAAGAGAAAGAATCGCCACCCAAAAAGACTTTCCCAGCATCTAGCTTCCATATATATGAGAAATAGCATAGGAAATCTTGACTTCAAATCTCTCATATCACATAACATTCTTAACTCTTCTAGACCCTGCCCAGGTTAGGGAGAGTGATTAATGAATGCTTTTTTTCCCTGATAGCTGGTGACATTTGTAGGGAGTAGAAACAAAGCAAATCACTTTTCTTAACTTGTCATGTAATAAATCTGTAGGGTAGTACAACTCCCTGGCCTTGTTACTGAGGAGAAAAGGGCATACTTTCTGCCACTTGAAGATTGGAGGTAAGAATTTTATCGTGGCCAGAAGAAAGAATCCTTAGATGATCAAAACTGATAGTTTGATGTTATATACTAGATGCAATTTTCTTGACCATGTTATTTAACAACTTGTATTGTCTGCAAAGAAAATTATTCAAAAATCTGTATTTTATAGTTCCAGTTTTGATTATTGAAATCATCAGCCATTAGAAAAGTTCTGGATTCCCTCCTTCCTATAGACTTGTATGGCAGATTTCCATTTTGTATGGCAGGTTTACATTTTGAAAGGACTTCAAAATTTAGTCTACCTACTGTTGAAAAGAATACAGTATTTGTTTTTCATATTTGAACCCATATATTTTCAGAAAAGATGGCCTGATGCAATATACAACTTTAAGTGGTAATAGCAATAGCAATTAGACTTATATACTGCTTCACAGTGCTTTACAGCTCTCTCTAAGTGCTTTACAGAGTCAGCATATTGCCCCCCAAAATCTGGGTCCTCATTTTACCAGCCTCAGAAGAATGAAAAGCTAAATCAACCTTGAGCCGATCAGGATCGAATTTCTGGCAGTTGGCAGAGCTAGCCTGCAATACTGCATTCTAACCACTGCACCATCACAACTCAGTAATAATAAAATTATTATTTAATAGAAACAAAAATAAATAACAATAAAACCTTATGTCACATTGTTAAAACAACCACTGATACCTGATAACACATACAATTCAGGAAGGAAATGCTAGCTTATAAAAATAAGTTTCTAAATTATTATTTAAAATGATGAGAGAGGACAAAGATCATAATGGGAAGAAAATCAATTGTACTGGGGCTCCAGATCTAGTTGATTCCAATTGGGACTCCTTCTTGGGCAGCATTTTCAGCAAACACTCGGTGAGTGGACAAGACGAGTAGAACATAAAGTCACATATTTAGCAAGTTTAATATTAATCAATCCCTGGTTTTGCTCCAAATACAGACCCTTAATATTGTTACTCCTCGAGTACGTCCAGAAGATTGCAGCATTGGGCTTTTGCCAAGGAATCATGATAAGAATCGCTGCATGGATGTACTTCCTTTGGATCGGTGCCTCCCCTTTCTTATTTCTGTTGATGGAGAATCAAGCAACTATATTAATGCTGCACTCATGGATGTAAGTAAAGCTCTTTTTTTAAAAAAAAAGTGAAATGAAATAAAACTGAATAACTTGGAGCACTATTATCTTTCTATCACATTTGTATCCCTGCTTCTTCCAAAGAACTGAAAAAGGTATAAATACATTGCATCTCACTTTTATGCTGTTGGATCAGTTGGGCTGACAAAGAGTGATTGCCATTGCTGGAAGGGAATTTGAGATCAAAATTACAAAATAAAATATGAAAGAATTATCAAGCTTTTTTCAAAGTGAAAATTTAGAAATTGGGTAAGGATTGACTTTATGACTGCATATGTAAAAATGAATTTAAATGAAAACAATCAGATTCTATCAATTTTAGCTGATAATGACCTGTTTCAGTGTAATATTCCTTTCATTCTATGAACGATCACTTTTAAGAGCATGATATGTAGTTAACTTATGATATCTCCCATAAGCTAACTACAAAATGACACATCATAAGGGATGGGGAATGACTCTGATATGTATTTTTTTGTATAATATATATTTATTCTAGATTCAGTGTCTGTAGTCAGCTGTTTGTGTTACAATTGTTACAGTATAAATCTTTGAATCTGACTTTGAAAGAAATAAATCCAAAATGTAATCCCATATTTTTCCTTCTTTCTCTTCTTTGTTATTTAACATACACTCAGTTACGATTACAAATGAGCACTTTTGCTATAAAATCTAAGCTTCGCATGTTTCACAATTTAAATAAATAAATACCTTCAGCTGCAGCATGTAATCTTGTCAGAGTGACTCACAGGCATTGTGATAGCAAGTATGCATGCATCTGTTATCTAACCATTGAGTGCACAGGGCCTTTACTGCTTCACTAAGCAAAAGCTGTTTTTTTTAAACAAATCTTCTGTGTCTAACTTTGAGCAGCTGCCAGCAATAAAACTGTTGGGGGTGTTTTTGTTTTTGTTTATCTTTACAAATATTCCACATAGAAACAAATTCCACAGTAAATGCTGAAGTGTTTCTCATGCTACGTGCCTTCTTTCTGACCTACCTTGATTTCAGATGTGGCTTGCATTTATAAGTGCCTAACTCTGTAGCCATATATGTTGTATCATATATTCAGGACACACCAACATGATGATTTCATTGCTATAAAATCTCTAATTGTAAAAAAAAAACTTTAAAAAAAACCAATCAGTCATACATAGCTATATCTCCAAGTCTTATTCTGTCCCTTAAATAAACAAAAATATTACATTATTTTAAAACATAGTCTTCTTTTCTTTAAAATCATCCCCAGGCAGGATAAATACCATTACAAGTAAAGCTTTTTTTTTTCAATTGTAATGTTTCAGAATTAGCTAAAGAGTTTTAAATTTACTCACTGTATATTGATACTATTTTTGGGCCTATAATTGGGTCAATCTTCCTTAACTCCTGTTTATATATGGGTACAGTGGAAATTTCTATCCTGTTTGGATACAGCCAATATTATTCATGTAAGATAATCCCACCAGCAGTGAGGCCCACCAATTAATGTACTTTTTCTAGGATTTTCTGTCTAAGAGATAAAATTATCTGAAATTCAGACTCAACTTCCTTTAGGATAAATGTGCTGCTTCTATCAATCACTAATACAATTAACTAAATTAAATGTAAATATGAGTTTGAGTTGACTCAACTCTTGTGAGTGCATCCATTCAGTTTTCTTGGCAATATTATGGCAGTAGTTTTCCATTTGCCTTCTGCTTCTTGTTTTTGTTTTATTCTCCTATCTAGCCAGCAGCTCTGAAATTCCCAGCTTGATTTCCCACCTAAGCATTAACATCTACCCAAAATAAATGCTAAGGGAAAATATGTCTGAAACATAATTGATACATCCCAACTTTTGGAGATTTTTTTGGGTACCAGTAGTATGAAGCTAATCCCTTGAAAAGGAAGAAATAGTTGTTTAGGTTGAGGGTAGCAGAACTTGTTGTGTCAACTTAATTTATCAGATTCCAGCTTTCCCATTGTAGATTTCCTTAGGAAAAGTCTTGTTTCCAGCTGGCACGTTGAGTCATTTATTCTAATTGTTATGCAAACGGAATAATTCTTGTTCCTATGCTTCTTCCCTAATGAAATAAAACCTTATTATGCAGGCTGTTTTCTATACAATGGGGTGGCAAAAACAGAGTATGTGGTGTGATTTGTATAATCTGTTTATGTTAATCTGTTTGCTATCCTTAGGCTCCCTAGTGTAATATGCTTCTCAATAAACAATAACAGGTTTTTGTCACTAATGTGAATCCTTCTACTCCATTGTTTTTTTCTTCCTTTAGAGCCACAAGCAACCTGCTGCCTTTATAGTTACTCAGCATCCGTTGCCCAACACTGGAGCTGATTTCTGGAGGCTTGTGTTTGATTACAACTGTTCTTCTGTTGTGATGCTGAATGAAATGGATGCTGCTCAAGTAGGTGGATTGCTTAAGAAATAAGTATGTATGGATCAAGCATTTTTAGTTACTATTGGACCCATGTTAAATACATTGGATAAATGCATTAATTTGATTAGTTTGGTCAGCTCTGTTAATAATTCCCATCATTAAACAAGAATTTAGGTTAGTGAGATGCAAAGGTGAACAGTAATTTGCAAAATTGGGACTGAGGATCAA
>NW_015387541.1:190163-192484 GCF_001527695.2 Protobothrops mucrosquamatus
AAAAAGGTGCCGGAACTCCGTTCTGGGCGTTCTATGAAAAAAAAAAGCCCTGCTTTAATATAAATGAAATTCTAAGATTTTGTGTGAAAGTGGGTGTTTTGCATTTCTCCCTTTTCCCTCCTGATTTATGTTTGTTTTCCTTTTGTTATGATCAGCTTTGTATGCAGTACTGGCCAGAGAAGACATCTTGCTGTTATGGGCCAATCCAAGTGGAATTTGTCTCTGCTGACATAGATGAGGATATTATTAATCGGATATTTCGGATCTGCAACATGGCAAGGGTAAATAGAAGTCAAATAATTTTCTATCTATATTCAGTCTGCAGTTATTAATTAGGATGCCTTGGGATAATATAATATTATATTATATCGGGATGCCTTGGGATAATATAGGTGGGATGATCATGTTGTTACTGTTCTTCGGCCTGTCTGCCTGTCTCTTTTGAACATAGATCTTCAGATAGGTTAGATTTATTGAAAGGGTCAGTTATAGGAAATGAAGACAAAATAGTTCTTTTGTTCCATTCTGTTTGTTCTTTATTAGTTAATTTACTCTTTATCATTCTACAAGATGTTAGAATGATCTCCGCTCTTTGCTTATTATCTTGCTTGTATAGTTTTAGACCCCCATCAATTTGCAGTATTGGCAAATATTTCTATAAGTGGGGCTTATTTCCTAATTCCTGCCTTGTTTTTTTTATAAGCTATATCTTATCTCTCCTAGCTACTCTCTATTTATCCTTGAACTTGAATTTTGGAAGCATCTAATAGACTAGAACAGGAAGACAGATATGAATCCAGGTTTTGCATGAGAAACATCAAAGAAATGCCCAATCTAGGATTATATATTCAAGAATATATAATTATAAATTTTAGTATAAATCGGTTATTGTTCATAGCTTCCTCTAATATGGGCAGTCAGCTAATACAGGTATTCCTCGACTTATGACTACAATTGAACCCAAAATTTCTATTGTTAAGTGAGACATTTCTTAAGTGAGTTTTGTCCCATTTTACAACATTTCTTGCCACAGTTGTTAAGTTAATTTATCACTGTAGTTGATACGTTACTAATCAGGTTGTTAAGTGAATCTGGCTACCCCATTGACTTTGCTTGTCAGAAGGTCACAAAAAGTGATCACATGACCCTGGGACACTGCAATGGTGATAAATATGAACCAGTTGCCAAGCGTCTGAATTTTGATCACATGGTCATGGGAATACTGCAAAGGTCATAACTGTGAAAAACAGTAATAAATCACTGTTTTCAGTGCCATTGTAACTTTGAACCATCGCTAAATGAACTGTTATAAGTTGAGGACTACCTGTATGAACAAAAGATAAAGATTAACATGGTTTCAACTTTTCCCATTTGGCAGTCCCTCTTTCATCACCCTGTCTATATATCAAACTTAACTCTTTTCTCTGCTACAAAGCATTGACGATGGAAACAATTTCTCTAACAACAGATATGGTATAAAATATCCCCTTTAACCTATTATTTGTATGTATAATTGTGCCTGCAAAGGAAGACAGAAGAGTCAGACTATTTATCAGCTACAATTTTCTTTATAATGCTTTTAGAAAATAATTGCCGTGTTAATGCTAAATATGCCCTGGATATTCAATCTTTTGAAGTAATTAACTGAATACCATTATTGTCTGTTAATTAAAAATGATTTTTCTTTCCATTTTTAAAAGAATAGAATTTAGTTTTTTATTCTAGAGCTGATATCGTCCCCAAATTTGCTCATCACATTCAAGAAAGAACTTACAGCTTCTATTACTAGTAACTAAGTCTATGTGGTATATTTCCCAATGATGCTTACAAAAGGCTTTCTTAACATGGCATCATTGGTTTCCACTCTGAAGCAGGAAAAGTGTTTCCTTAATTTTTCTATTATAACTGAAGAATGTTCTAGTATGTATGCTCATTAAAAGGCCACCTGGGATAAACACTTCTGAAAATATTCCCCAATTCCTGCAGCCAAAATGAATGAGAAATCTTCTTTCAAAGTTCTTAGAACACAACACATGATCTTATGTGGGTATATAGAAGCATCCATACCTTCCTTTTCATGATTCAAGCAATCTGCATTATTTTCTTTAGCCGCAAGATGGGTACCGTATTGTTCAACACTTGCAGTATATTGGCTGGCCAGCATATAGAGACACTCCTCCTTCTAAGCGCTCTCTCCTGAAAGTGGTCAGGCGGTTGGAAAAGTGGCAGGAGCAATATGATGGGCGAGATGGTCGGACTGTGGTTCATTGCCTGTAAGCATTTCTGCATCCTTGTTTTCTGTATTAAGTCTGGATTGCCTG
>NW_015387541.1:192719-197102 GCF_001527695.2 Protobothrops mucrosquamatus
ACCGTATTGTTCAACACTTGCAGTATATTGGCTGGCCAGCATATAGAGACACTCCTCCTTCTAAGCGCTCTCTCCTGAAAGTGGTCAGGCGGTTGGAAAAGTGGCAGGAGCAATATGATGGGCGAGATGGTCGGACTGTGGTTCATTGCCTGTAAGCATTTCTGCATCCTTGTTTTCTGTATTAAGTCTGGATTGCCTGCCTTAAAAGAAGAAGCATTGCAAACATGGTCACTTTGGCGAATTACCCTGTACTGTTTGATACGCATAATTAAAGAAAACCTGAAGATCCAAATGTCTGCATAATACAGCATTATAGTCTTATAGAGCTAAAAATCAGTATGTTGTTTGTTTGTTATCATTAAGCCTGACTCTCAATGACTCTGGTTCAATGGTCATTCTAAGCTGCTCCCCTTCTCCATTCTTAAGTCCTAGAATATTTATGTTGTGATGTCTGATGGATGAGTCTCATTACTCTAGATCACGGAGAAATGTTGAATGATGGCTAAATCAGCATGTACAGTATGAATACTGTACTGCCGGAAAAAATTGTACAGCTGGAAAAAAGAAAGTGAAAATTATCCAAGGATGCCAAATATTGATGATAACCTGTTCTTATTAATTATATGGTCCAGACATATCACACATTGATATGATGAGATATGATATATTATGATATGATAGAACTTACATTGTGCGTCCCAACAAGAAAAATTAGAATGCTACTATGTCTGCTGTTTCTGTTCTGAATCTCAATGTCATTGAACTATTTTTATGAAAAACATTCATGCAAGTAAATTGTATATATGGCTGTTACATGTAATTGGTAGTCTTGCATTTGGGTAGATCTCTTAGATCTCCTTGGAGTACTCTTCTATTATGAACATATGTAATTTCCTAAACCAGCTCTTATTTGTGCTAGGAATGGTGGTGGCCGCAGTGGCACCTTCTGTGCCATATGTAGTGTGTGTGAAATGATCCAGCAGCAAAATATCATTGATGTATTTCACATAGTGAAAACCTTACGGAACAACAAGTCCAACATGGTGGAGACTTTGGTAAGTATAATAGATTGATTGCTTCTTGTTTCTTGAAATAAAGTATTCCAGTTTCTTTTTGTTTCTAAGATTCTATTTTGGATGTATTATTCAGATAATAGCAGAAGTTGCATTATGTACTTAGAAAACTCCTAAGGAACACTTCTTTTAAAATACATTTCAATTACTTTTGTTTTGAAAGGTGGGCAAACAGCATCTACCCATAGTTAATAAAACCTATTAAAATAAAATCCATTTAATTCAGTATTCAAAAAACCCTTAAAGAAGAAGGGGTTTTGCACACTTCGATAATAATTCAGAAGAAGGATTTTTTTTTTAACCTTGTACAATCAGAGCACTTCTCTGTTATTCAATAAAGCTTTTCAGGCTTCCAGGTGAGCCTGAATGAAAGTTGTGACTGTTTTAAGAATTGCTTTGAAAGATTTCCAGTCTTCTTACTCAAAGTCTGTGAAACTTTGTTCAGAATTGTTTTCAAACTCTGGGTGCAAAATAGAAACCTTCAGTGTTCTACATGTGACCTATGATGTTATCTCTCCAGTACAGAGAAAATGATGTGAGATAAGTCGTATCTATGGGCAAGTACACACACAGCAAACACACTGCCCCACAGACACATAGATCTTTGAGGGTGGTACTTATGTGTTTGCTTATTGAGATTTTAAATAATATATTCTACATTCTAAGACTATGCCCAGTGGTAATTTATAGGCTGTATTTATTTACTTAATAATCCTAATACTGCTTACCTGTCCATTCAGAATCATAATAGAGTTGAAAAAGAAACAAACATGAACAAGCCAATTTTAACCATACTGAAAGAATAAAATATAAATTATTTAAATAATATAAAATAACCTTAAAATAAATAGGGAAATACAGTATATGGATTAGTTATGGAAAGGTTACTAGTGGCACAGTGGGCAGATATTAGCATCATCTGAGAATCCAGGCACAATATAAGGTCAGGGAAAATGTTTGGGTTCTTTCTGGGGGAATACAACTCCTTCTAAACCAACTTGAATCCAATTGTCAAGCCAGCATCTCAGCCTCATTCAGTCAGACAATGTGAACATTTTGTCTCCTTGCTTTATATGATATGACATAATGAGAGAGCTGAGAGATGACAGAAAGAGAGCTTCAATATATTGGTGAAACGTAGCCTAAAAATAGTCCATTTGGAACTGGTCTATAATTTTTAAATCAACAGGGTCAAGTTAGGTTCTTAACTACTTTAAATAAAATTGAACAATTGCCTCTCTTTTATATGGCTGTTCAGAAGATTGTACTAATAGAAACATTATGATAACCATGAATAAAGTGGACATATATTTTAGGCACCTTTTATCCCAGCTATTGAAAGAAAGCATGTCCATTTTATTGCCTGTGGATTCTCCCCCCTCCTTCTCAAATTACTTAATCGTAGTTGAGCTATATCTATTAATTTCAGTAGGAATAAGGTAACTAGCAAATAATATAGAAAGTTTCTTACATGGACACATACAGTATACACATATTGCAACTTAATTATTGATCACATGAGGGTACCCTTTAAAAGATCTCAACTCAGTCAAAATGGGATATCAATGTAAGATACTGAATCATATGATGATAATACTAAAAAATCTGCACTAGAGTGTGATTGTTTTGTAAGCACAATTTAAGATACTTTAAATAACTTATAGATGTGGTTCCCAAACTGTTCACTGGCACTCCATTCGTACAATAGCATTCCATGAAAAAATTACTGAGACACTAAAGTACTTCACAATGTTATGAACTGAGAAAGTTTGGGAATCTCTGACTTAGGGCATTTTTGAGAGATGATTTCTGCAGATACTAAGTTGTCCAGACATGTTGAAGCTTTCCATATAATAGGAGCTGCAGAAGAAGGACTTTTGAAGTGCTCTACTTTTACAGAAAGTTATTCATCAGATATTTGGAAAAGGTCTTCTCCTAGATCCAGGATAGGCAACCTTGGCTCTTTTATGACTCGTGGACTTCAACTCCCAGAATTCCTTTTTTCCCCAAGTTTTTTTAATTAATTTTACAATATTACATTTACATATTTGAAAAGTAGTGTGGCGGCTGAGCACAGTAATTCCATTACATTTGAATATCATTAGTACAAATCTCAAAGTATTACAACAACTAATTCCCTCTCTTTTCCCCATAATATCTACTGTCATGTTCGAACCAATACAGTTCTTATTCTATCAATCAAACAAAAAGTACCTTTCTAATATTCATTAATAATCTTCAGTCTATATATATCTTAATTAATTTGACATTCCATCTTTTAGACAATAACCTAGTAATTTTTTCTTAATTTAATTTTCCATTGATATTTAAGTTTAACGTTTAATCTTTATCATTTCCAGATTTTAAATGATCCCAATTTCTAAGTCTCATATCTCACATTTGGGGCTAATATTTTTTTTTTCTTTTCTTCCTTCTACTTCCTTTCTTTCTTCCTTTCCAGAAAGAGAAAAATAAATAAATAAATAAATAAAAACCCACCAACATTTGTACCACAAACCCATATACAAATTTAATTATTAGTATTTATACTTCTAAGTTTTACTTAACCTTTGTCTCAAGATATTCATAAGAATATCTTAAATTCAAATCTTAGTTATTTGTAAACATTCAAACTTTTAGCCAATCAGTAACCTGATGGTTAATTTTCCCTTAATATTTTAATTTAACATTTAATATTTATTTTTCCAGATTTTTAATTAAACACAATTTCTTTATCACAATTCCTCATACATTATAATATTTAAAATACACACCTTGTATATAAATTCTACCATCTATCTTACCAATCTAATAAGACAGTATAATATTCTTATTTCAATATATTTCTAGATTTTATGTGACCAAAATTTTCTTTATCTCAAATTGTTACAATATCTTGTGTTCAGAATACATATTCTATCCATTTAGATATATTCTATTTTAATCTCATGTATAGATCAAAACCCCAATCTTTTTCAATCTTATTCTAGCTTTTTTTCTCTGCCAGGTCATTTTTCGTATCTTTGCCTTTAAATCTTCAAAAAAAATCTCCTTGTATTGTTGTAGCTATTGTTTGATGTCGGGGATAGCCAGGGGGGGCATGGGGGATGCCTCTCCGAGGCCAAGGCCAGACCTGTCTGAGGGGCGTGGCATTAGAACGGTGAGGGAGGAAGTTGGGGGGTTAGGGGAGGGTGGTTTGATCAGGACGGTCAGTGGGAGGGGCAGATATGGCGGGAGCAGAGGACCATATCGGGTTTTGGGAGCACGCACACGCTGTTTACAAGCTTGTGAGTGCTCCGGTCCTCTGGGC
>NW_015387541.1:199332-202296 GCF_001527695.2 Protobothrops mucrosquamatus
GGCTGTTTCAGCAGGCAGGACTGGCCTAGGGGGTATTTTAATTGGTTTTAACAAAATTTTAATAGAGCGGCCAATTCAAATATTTATTTTTAATTATTTTAGATTTGTATTTGGTATTTATGTGGGATTGTTTTAAACTGGCTGTAAGCTGCCCTGAGTCCTCCGGGAGAAGGGCGGGGTATAAATGAAATAAATAAATGAAATAAATAAATAAATAAATAAGAGCTTCCACTCCAGTCCAGTTCTTAAGAGGACTAGTTGATTTAGCTGGTAGTCTCTTTGTTTTTCCAGTTCGATGCAGTTGTCCCAAAGTATTTATCTTCTCTTTCATCTGTTTTTCTTTTTTATCTTCAAATTCCTTCTGGTTTATAAGAAAAGTGATTTCCTTGTTCTCTATTATCAGTTTCTTTTTGTGTTTTCCATTGTCTGTATTTGTTGAGTATCTAAGTCTTCTGTCATAGCATTTAGTTGTTTCACTTTCTCTATAGAATTCTGTATAGATAATTCTTTGGTTGAAGTCATAGTTTGAGTTTGCATATCCAGACTTATACATAAAGTTTGGATCATCGCTTTTAACATACAAAGAATTTGTTCCTATACTTCCTCTGTAGAAGAAATCCATTCCTATTCTTCTTCCACTGTAGTATATTAAACTAAAAAAAAAAAGAAACTTACAGTCAGAAAGTCCACCAAATGGGGAGCTGAGCTGAGTTTTTGCAGATGGTGTTTCAAGGGTGCTTCATATCTTATCTATTTTCAAAGCTGTCAACAAGTCTCTTGAAGAATAGCAGGTTACATCTCAGAGTTAGTTGGATCTTTTTAGTTCCCCCCCTCTATTTTAAGAGGGAAAAACCCCAAATCTTCAATAGTAATTAGAGTGAAAATCAGAGAAAAAAATATAGAGAGTACAAAGTTACAAATTTTATAATCCACCAATTTTAGGAAATAGAATTCCAATTAGGATCCCAGTATTTTTCCAACATTTTAAACTCCCAAGTGTTTAATTGCTGCTGTTTCTGGAGGGAGGGCTAGAATCCCCCTTCCCTCACCACAGGGGGGGAAGTACTTTAGCAGCTTATGCAGGTAATTAAGTAATTAGGATGTAAGAGAGGCAAACCTCACCCAGTCCTGTCCACGCTGCTTTGAAGTTGCCAGATGGTAATGTGACTTTGGCTGTTAGCAGCCTAGGGACAAGCCATATTTCTATGGCCGGTCCTTTCATCCACTGGTTTGGAGGGATCACCTGCTCTGACGGGAGAGTTGCTGCTCTCCCGTGATCCAGCGAAAGCCTCTCCTTGCTGGTCGCTTCTTTGGGGCAACTTTCAGCCCTTTTCAGGGGTCCCCAGCGATGCGAAACTGAACGGGGGAGAGAGAGCAAGTCTCCCAGCCGTCCATGGCGCCCACGTGATGAACAGGAAGCAATTCCCAGAATTCCTGAGCCAGCACTGTTCAGCTTGGAAACCTCCCCCTTTCCCCTCAGCATGGCTGGCTCAGGAATTCTGGGAGTTGAAGTCCACGAGTTAGAAAAGAGCCAAGGTTGCCTACCTCTGTCCTAGATCAATCTCAATTTATTAAAAATTCTTCCTTGGGAATTATATTTCATCTTCTAACTTTTCATCTTTAAAAAAGCAGGGGAAGTGCAGGTTTTGTGGTAGACCCATATGTATTTGTCTTTTTAAAAATATATATATATTTTTTGCCTTTGAAATTTTAAAACAATGCATTTATTTGATGTGGGTGGTTGAAGACATTTCAATCTGATTGTGCTGTAATCTAAATTGCTACTTGTAATATTGCCCATATTCTTCTACCTTAGCAATTTGATGAAATGGAGCAATAATATTCTAAGGATCACATGGAACACTGAATGCAAATTTGGAATCCTGTATCTGTGTATAGGATTTTGGGAGCTTTGGGAATCTAAACCTGATCTTAAAGTAGAGTGGATTGAAAGAATGAGTCACTTGAATATTATCTTGATTTATCACTGTGTTCTCCTTTTATCTCTTTCAGGAACAATATAAATTTGTATATGAGGTTGCACTGGAATACTTAAGTTCATTTTAGCTCATCAGGGCAGGGAGCTAAAAAATGCCTAAAGCTTTGATGTTTGAAGGACACTGGTTCCCCACTTTACTTCAGAGGAGTAACGGGCTAACGCATATATAGCTCTTCATCCTTGAATGAGAAATCAGGTCAGAGCTGAGTGCCGGAGGAGAGATCTGCTGCCATCTGTTTTTAGAACATTCTTGCCTTTTAAGCAACCTACTATGGCAAAGCAAGAGGCAGGGTGGAATATTCTGCTTTCTAATCCCTTCTGACTGCTTCTCCCTATCATTTTGGATGTGTCTTTTTTTTTCTCCCTTGATGCAAACAGGAGTGTGTGTGTGTGTGTGTGTGTGTGTTTGTATGTGTGTATAAAATATCAGCTCCACTTTCTGTGTTTCTACAAATCCTCACTTTTTTTTAATTTCCTATATAAGCCATTTTGCATTAAAGTGAAGCTTCATTAAACACATGTTTGGCTTTCACCAGAGCAAGCCTTTGTGTTAAGTTTTTCAGATGAAAAAGCCACCATCATAAATGTGTGATTTTTCTGTCAGCTCCTATTGTCTTAAAAGCCAGCTATGGAATGAAGAAGCTGCCAGTTAATTTTCTGCCTTGATTAATACACAATGCTACTAGATTTTGAATGTTCTGCATGGATTGGTTAAATCTTAATGGTTCCTATCAGCTGCAGTGCTGGTGAAGCAACTCTGTAAAATTGCACCTCCCAGCAAAGTACATTGAGGTCACTCTGAAATTATCTTCATGTTTCAAATTATCGTTCCTTTGCTTGGTAATGAAGTTGATTTCATTTTATCATAAGTATTTGGTTGTGTGCAATGTACATTTACAAATGGAGTAAATTGAAGGACGGGCTTAAAATATGTACCTTGGAGATTATTCTACCATCTACACAGT
>NW_015387541.1:204150-205986 GCF_001527695.2 Protobothrops mucrosquamatus
TGAGTTTTAAATAGGGACAATTTTTAAACAATTTTAAAGAGCCACAGCTACTAATATTTGGATTTTAATTGGTTTTTAGCAGGGGAAAATTTCTTTTTGTACAATGTTTTAATATGCTGTGAGCCGCCCTGAGTCCCATGGGGAGAAGGGCGGCATATAAATTTAAGAAAATAAATAAATAAATAAATAAATAAATAAAAGCAAATAAAATTTAAAATTTGACATAAAAACAGGAAAAAAAGCATTCAATCATGAAAGAAAAAGCCTGGAATCAACATGCACCAAATCTTAGTTGAAAAACAGCTAATAATTATGGAAGAGAAGAGTCTTTTGATTAGTTGGTTGGTTGTCAATGCAAACAGATTGGAATTTATTCTGTTGTGATCCCTGCATGGGTATTTCCGTTTCTTTATATACTTTTTTTTTCAAATGAAAATAAAGATAATAGGAAAATTATAGGGAAAGGAATGAAAGGGGAAATAGAAGTGTAGAGCAAAGAGGGGGGGGAAGCATTGACTTTCAACTTTGTTTAGCACAATAAAGTACAAAATAGAATTACAGTTTCAACTTTTTACGTTATGAACTTAACAAGTACTAACCATTTCTATAATAACAAACTAGATGAATTAGCAAAACTGAAAGTCAAAAGTTCATTTTTTTTCTGTCTCAAGAACGAAGTTTAGAAGCAGTTTCCAAGAAGAAACAGAAATGGGTGTATTCTTTTTTCTAATGAAAACGGTCAATTTTCTAATCTCTGCTAGCTTTGTCACTTTTTCAAGCCTCTGTATAATTTTATAGGATTCTGGTAAACACATATATACGCATAAACACATCCATAACAAAAATTGACATCAGGAAGTGGGATTTGTAATATCTCTGTAAACATTTAAAGTACCCATTTTGATCCTAAATCTTGTTATGTTAAAAGAAAATTTCAAATATCTAGCAAAAATGTCCTATTTTGTTTGACTTATTTTTTGGGGGTCAGTAAGAAGGATACCTTTCCTTTAAGATATTTCTTCTAGTTGTTTCATGAATAACCAGGTATTACATGCATTGATTTTTGACATTTGAAATACAATGTTAATTTCCATTTTGAAAAATAAAAAGGCAAAGCAGCAATAGCTACAAAACATTATAATTTAATAGGCACCTTTAATTAATAATCTTTTTTGCTCTCTAGACATATTTTTGCAAGTTCACCAGCAGGATAAAACTATTAAAATGTGATAAAAGAATTTCTGCTCTAAATGTGCAAATAAATAAGCGAGAAGCAGCTATGAAAGTGGTAGTATCTGAAGCTACACATGAAGTTCTCAAGGAAATGTGAAATGCTTCATTGACAAAGGGTACTTAACTTCAAGCAAGGCTGATATTTGTGTGTGGCAGTATTTTCATTTCAGACAATCTTGATTACTGAGGAATCTTCATTGCTACTTTAACAGAATAATAGAATAACAGAGTTGGAAGGGACATTGGAGGTTTTCTAGTCCAACCCCCTGCTTAAGCAGGAAATCCTACTGTATACCATTTTAGAGAAATAATTGTCCAATCTCTTCTGAAAAACCTCCAGTGTTGAAGCATCTACAACTTCTGGAGGCAAGTTGTTCCACTGATTAATTGTTCTGTCAGGATAGTTCTCCTTAGTTCTATGTTGGTTCTCTCCTTGAATAGTTTTCATCCATTGCTTCTGGTCCCAGCCTTTGGAGGCTTTGGAGAATAGGTTGACCCTCCTTCTTTGTGGCAGCCCCTCAAACATTGGAACACTGCTATAATGTCACCCCTAGTCCTTCTTTTGATTAATCTAAACATACCCAATTCCTGTAACAATTCTTC
>NW_015387542.1:0-36755 GCF_001527695.2 Protobothrops mucrosquamatus
ATTGGAAAGGGAATGGAGATCCACCACTGACTGTACCTGCCTAGAGCCAAACTTGCAACGTCTGTCCTGGGCAAGATCAAGTCAAAGACTGGAGACCAACGGTCCAGGACGGGCGTGGCAACTTTGGCTGACTTGATCTGATTGGGCAGGAATACAGTCTACTACCCAATGGTGGAGTCTCCATCTCAGTGCTGGAGAAAATACCTTTCTACTGCCTTCATTTAGCCTGCTGTTGGTCATATCTATTTTTGTAGCACATACTTCACTGAATTATATATTAAATGAAGCCGTTTCTATTTATCTTCGGTTGCTATTGAGAATTTGCCTTGAAGCTGATTTTATAATTTAATCCCTATTGGGCTGGTCCTATTATTTAATGAGAGACATCAGGGATAAGGAAGAAAGAACAGACTCCCAAACTGTTCACCACTGTTTAGCACCCTAATAACAATCAGACCAACATTGATCCTGGGTTAGCAGAGGTTTCACTGCCCTGTCTTCTACCAATTCATCCATTAAGTACAGAGCGTATGGAAAAGTTCCTCCCCCAATGTGCAAGGTAGCAAGTAGTGAGCCCAGGAGTAGACATCCATCTACAGTTACAAGTACGTTTGTGTTTGTCAGCTGCTCACTTCAAGCTTGCTGGTGCCACAGTGCCTGCCTGACAGCTTTAGGTCAAATAAGCAGCAAGTAAATTCTCACCAGAGGGATGAGCAGCTGGGAGCAGTACTTTGCCTTCCACATAATTTCCCTGCATCATCTAGTGGCATATTTTTCAAAGTGTTTTTGAGAATGAGGACTACATACTGTATATTTGTGTGTGTTTAGATGTTTACATGGGAGAGGGGAAACAAAAATGTTGGAGGGGTAGTATTTTATTAACAATGAATATTTGTTATTTTAGTGATAATGCGGATGTTTGCATTTACCAAGGGATGTAAATTCTGGATATATCAGATTACAATCAATGGTAACACACTATTTGCAATTAGGGTTGCCAGGTGTCCACTATTTGAGTGGACAGTCCACTTTTTTCACATTATGTTCACTATTTTTTTTTTCACAAAATAGTGGACATTTTTTTAATTCAAAAGCTTTATGATGAAATGGTACGTAATCTAAAGCTTTTTTTACTACTTAACCCCCCCCCCCGCTTGTCCGCTATTTTTTGGCAGCAGACCTGGCAACCCTATTTGCAATTGTACACTGGGCTGCTAAGTTTCTTCCTCTCTCTCTACAGCTTGCCAAACTATGCTCAACACTCAAATCTTTGGCATTCCTGCCCAGACAGAGCCTTTATCTCTCCTTCCTATTTGGGAACCTAAGCAGATCTAGTTCCCACAACAAAGCCTTGCTAACTATTACAATTTGCATTAAGTATAAAGAAGAGCATGCAATATTTGCAATATGCAGGGAGACAAGAGCTAAGTTTGTTGTTTGGTGCACTAACTATACCAGGGCTAGGCAACCGTGGCTCTTTTATGACTCGTGGACTTCAACTCCCAGAATTCCTGAGCCAGCCATGCTGAGGGGAAAGAGAGAGGTTTCCAAGCTGAGCCATGCTGGCTCAGGAATTCTGGGAGTTGAAGTCCACGAGTCATAAAAGAGCCAAGGTTGCCTACCCCTGAACTATACCTAAGAAGCGAATGGAGAAAGGATAAATATATTTTGGAACAGATGGGTTCAAACTCAGCAAAAAACAAATGAAAAATAATCTGTTCCTAATTTCTACTTTTCCCATCTACCCAACCCGACACCTTGTTACCAAATTTCAGGGATAAAGTGCACAAATAGGATAGGTACAAGGACTGCATGAATGCACAGAGGTAAGCACGTCTGACACATTTCTGCTTCATAGTGGGGAATTTACAGTGTATACAAGAATTTTACCTAACAGTATAATTCTAAATCTGAGAAGCAAAGTTTTTCCATGATGGAATTATGCAATCTTCTTTTCTATTAAAGTACGTTCAGGCTATTCTAAAACCCCAACAAAATCTTCTTCTCCATAATTAAACTAGGAGCAGAGTAAGCGTGTGAGTTGTAATAATAGTGAAGATTTAAAAAAATATCCATTTTTCTTCTTACTGTGTGCTTTATTTGCTTTTTAAAATCACCTACAACTGTGATGGTGAACCTTTTAGAGATCGAGTCCGCAAAAACTGGCCCCGCCCCATTCTACCCCTTGCCCCCCCATCCCCTGCCCCGCCTGCCCGCAGGGCCACTCACCACCTCCAGGGCTTGCCGCAGATCGCCCAGGCAGCCCAGCAGCACCATGGTGGCCACACCCTCTGCCCGCCCCCCGCAGCATCAATTGTGCACGATGGGGTGTGAGAGCAGAGTCTTGTCTATACTGCCTGGCTGCCATGTCCTTGGCTGCGCTGCTTCGCGTGGGCCACGCTCAGGGGCGACTCTCCTCCAGGGGGGGCTGCTGGTGAGGAGGGGTCGCGGGGGAGGGGAGGCTAGGGCAACGGCATGTGTGCCCACAGAGAGGGCTCCGAGTGCCACCTCTGGCACGCGTGCCATAGGTTCGCCACCACTGACCTACACCTTCGAAAGACTGTAATTTCTCAGAGAAAATATTTGTCACTTTTAACAAATCAGAAATATTGTGTAATATTCATATTCACCAATACTACTCATTCTAAACAAGCTTCAGGTTTTGTAATTCTAGTTTGATTGCACTGTTTCTGGCAGTTGGCTGTTATTCCAACTGAGCAAACTGGGAACAATTAGAGCTGTATGGTTATGTAACGCTTCAAGGCAGTGGTTTAGTTTATTAAAGTTTTGACGAAAGAGAGTCCCCAAATCCCATTGAAGGAGATTCTGTTGCAAAAGAATGGACTGGAATTTGTTTAGAGGGCAATCCAAGTAGCTTTCATGCCTGCTCTTTTCTTGAAGAGAGTTAACTGACTGAATCACATCAACCTTGTCTTGACACTTTTTGATACAATGTCACATGTCTCATCAAAGGGAACCAACCCACTGTGGTGGATTGCTGCCAATCCACACATATACCATAGTTAAACTATGGTTTAATCAGCTGAGAATAAGACATGTATAGACTTCCTCCCTTCTTCTCATCTTTGGGGAAAAAAAGATCTTGTTATCTAAAACCTTTACATTCAGACTAAGAACCTGTGTCTGGAAAGCTTCTGACAAAAAGTTTCTCATCAAATTAACTTTATTTGATGAGAAACATTTGGCAGATAAACCTCCAATGATTTATCAGTAGGGTCAAATCCTCTGAGAGTTATTTGTTCATTAATTGGTTCGGTTTGGTATAACTTTCTTTCATAGATTGGGGTTTGGCTAGAGTTTCCTCTAAGTTCCTTACTTTTTCCTCCAGTAATTTACATAGTTTACATCTAATGCATGTATAGTTTGGTGTTCTTTTGGGCATAAGCACATACATGGAACATGTATTGCATACCACAATAGTATCAGTCACCTGATGAGTTTGTTGTTTGAAAATCCCTCTTTTTGGTTTTTGCTATCTGCAGACCCTGGTCTACCGCTACCCATAGCATTGGTCTGCTGCCGTCTGTAGGCCCTGGTCTACTACCGTCTGTAGCACTTGGTCTGCTGCTGTCTGTAGGCCCTGGTCTACCGTCATCTGTAGCACTTGGTCTGCTGCCAGCTGTAGGCCCTCAGCAGACCAGGTGCTACAGAAGGCGTTAGACCAAGGAGAACAGAAGGTTTAACATAAGACTTTGCCTGATTTGACTGCACCAAGAAAACCGCTGATTAAAACAAAACAAAAAAAAGTCTGCAGGGCTTTGATAACATTTAGCTCTTTGTTACAAATTGCAACATATATCATAAGCTGGGCGTAGCTGCCTTTTCCTTCCCAGTCTTTCCTATTCTAAATAACATTGCAACCCCAAAATAACCCTACTTTTTTTTAGCTCTTCATGGTTCACAGTAGTTGCCCAGAGTTTTAATAGGAGTAATAGGACAAAACCTTCAAACTTCTAGCCCCTACTTTACTTTTGTTTAAAATATTGTGCAAAAATTCTTTCAATTTTTTTTCTCCATGTTCTCATTATGTTTTCTGTGGGTGTAAGCAGCCTGTCATTTATTGTACAATTGCCTCTCCATGGTCTGCAGCTATTCTGACTTCCATGCTTCAATTAAATCCCAAGATATATAACTGATACGGAAGCTAATTTTATTGTTGGAGTGTGATGGGGAATGCTGATATTATTTCAAGGTGATGGAAAATGTTTGCTGTTCCTTCTATCACCATGCAATAATATTAGCATCCTTCACTACCCTGCAACAATAAAAGTTTACCACCAGAAGAAATTCTAAAGCATCCTGAGAATATCAGAAAAGAGAAGTTCAAGAAACTGGATGACTGATGACTGATGAAAACTATAGGGGTACACGGAAAATTTCATAAAAAGTGATCCAAACTTAATAAAAGTTTTTAGTACCAAGACATTTGTCTCAACTTCACACAAATCACATTGTGCAGATTGTTACAAACTATTCATTGCTGTACTTTGCTGTTGATGTTCAGTCATTTATGCAATCATTTGTCCATTCCACCTTAACCAATACAGCACCATCGACTGATTGTAACTGTTCTGCTATTGCTTATATAGGGTACATTGGGGCGCAGAGTACTGAGGCCAAACAGTAGTAATTTAGTAGCAGACTCAGGGCTGAAGAAGAGCAATTATAGGCTCTATTTAGTTGCTGGAGAGAAAGGATAAGGTGTTTTTGCAACTGCCCAATTGTGAATAGACTCTACCTTTCTGGGGCCTGGTGCAGCTGCATAGCCTATAACCATTCATTCTCCAGAGTATGTCATGCTACAAAGAGACATTGGCTCACAACACATATAGAACCAGCCATGTCATAGAAGTAATGCACTCTGGGAGCTCTATAAACACTGTATTGCTCTATCTACTGTATATCCTAGATGCCTCACCCCCACCCCAGTATTGCATCATCTAGATCAGTGATGGCGAACCTTTTAGAGACTGAGTGCCCAAACTGCAACCCAAAACCCATTTATGCATCATCGGGTGCCGGGTGGGTATGGCCCATTGGCTGGGTGTGGCCAATTGGGTGGGCATGGCTGCGGTGGTAACGGCAGACTGGGTGGGACTAAAAAGTTCAATCAATCAATTCCAACTTTGCAAGATCATTTGAAAAGGTTTTATAAAACCCAGCTGAAGGCCTAGGACTGGGGCGACGGCGCGCGTGCCCACAGAGGGGGCTCTGAGTGCCGCCTCTGGCACTCGTGCCACAGGTTCGCCACCACTGATCTAGATGAAGGTAGGATTCGGCTTAGATAAGAGAAAATTACCATTCATACATTCACTTCGGCCTATCAAATTACTGCTTAGCTTTAAAGTATTAGTTTCAATTGGGAAGTTAGATTAGATTAATCTTTGCTACAGCCTTATAAGCAGAAGACACAATATGTTTATAAAATATAATAAAAACCTGAGAAGAGAGAGAGATTGTCAGACAGAATAAATAGTGGTGATCACCAAGATTAATACTCTTCTTCAATCACAAGGGAGGAAATATAAGCATAACATTGATCAACATGGGAGGATACATCAGAAATGAAAACCAGACAGAAGAAATGACAAATAAGCCTGATATGTTCTGCCAAAGTATTCTTCAGAATGAGATAAATGTCATGAGTCATTGCCTGTAAAGGTAGCAACAGAGGACTACATGGCTCAAGGACTCCATAGGGCCAAGCCTATACAGGCATATGGGTAAAGGTTTTTGACTCTATGGGGCGGTGCTCATCTCCATTTCTTAGCCAAGGGAGCTAGCCTTGACCAAAGACAAGAATTAAAATAAAATATAAACAATTACAAGCATTGTCAAAGTTAAAATATATGAGAAACAACAGCCTGAATCACTAACACAGCCAAGAAGCAGGTCTCTTGTGATCTCAAGTCTGGGCACACAGCCAGGTCTTTAGGGCTTTATTAAAGGTCAGCTGAGTTGGCACCATCCTTTTCTCCATAGGGTAGGCACTAGAGCAGAAAAGGTACCTCTAGGCCCTGCCAAAGGTACATCTTTTGTTCTAATCTCATTTTTAAAAAAACCCTCTAGCAAAACAATAGTGCAGTGGTGGGCCAAACATACAAAGGCAATTCAGAGGATGGCAGTTAGAGATATGAGCAAATTATCTAATAAGCACAATAAGCTGGATTGTTATAAACAAGCATACATTCCCTGCAGATGAGGAGAACTAATATGAAATTCCCAAACTGATCAACAGCTACAAAATGACTGGGTTTTAAGAAAAGAGACAGCTAGATCTACTAGTTAAGGCACCAGGCCAGAAAGCAAGAGATCATGAGTTCTGCCTTAGCCATGAAAACCAGCTGCATCACTTTGGGCCAGTCACTGTGGGCCCAACTCACCTTACAAGATTGTTGTTGTGGGGAAAAATAGGAGGAGGAGGAAGGAGGAGGAATGTGTGTTGGATATATGTGATGCCTTGAGTTATTTGTAAAAATACTAAAGGTGGGGTATAAATAAAACAAACCAACAAACAAAAACAAATTAATACTCCTATGAGACTTCAGATATGTATTAGCCCAAAGACAGGTCAAGGCAAAAATTCTTTTAGTTACAGTTTAAAGGAATAAATAGTTGCTTGGCATCAGCATTTTGAAGTCTTATTATTTCATTGGTAGATAATTGTGCTTGGGGATAAATAATTTTGCATATGGGTCAGCCAAATAAGTGGGAGCATAAGTGTTGCTATATTTTTGTTACCAATATGCTACTACTATAATCAACCCCCTTTTGATCTGTACAAATCACCTGGAGATCTGGTTAGACTTTCTGCCTAGACTTGATTTAAGTGACTTTGTGCAATAAATTAACAGACAACTCTTGAACCTTGAATAATATATTTCCCCCACATCATCCATTTGAAAGGCTGAAGATGGGTAACAATCGCCAATAAAGTAAAACCCTTCTAAACTATAATATAACTTGTCATAAATTACAAGCATTGATTCCAGCCAATAAAAGCCACCGCAGATATGAAGGACTTGCATCACATTATTGGAAAATATGCAAAACCAACTAATATTTCTTCAGACTTCTCANCTATTCATGTCTACTCCAAAGTATCCGTCAAGTTCAGTGGAATTTAGTTCTGCATAAGTATGCTAAAACTGCAGCCACACACTTGATTTCAAGACTTGTTCTAGAAATTCAATTAGCTACTATTTTGTCCCCAAACAGATGGCAGGTTAAAATACAGGAAGTCATTTCTATGCTGTGTTCTGCAGGCTACCCACATCTACAGTCCCAATACAATTACAATCTTCTTTTTAAACTTTAAAAGCCAAGTGCCATTTTCAAGGGGATTGGTGAGATGCACACTCAAAGGATTTTTTAAGAAGTGGCTTAATATATGAAGTTCTCTATAGATCTGAAAACATGTGATTATTCTGTCTTCCTTGTCCCTCACACCCAGAAGAATTTAAACATGCTGGTACAGCAGTCATAAGTAGCTGTTGAATAAAGTAGATCAATTGTGCCTAATATAGATAGGGAAATAGAACAGTGTTGTGTTGGACACTTGTTCAAAATTTATCACAAGCAACAGGAAAATAGATGTTAACTAAAAAGGTGCTGTGGGAGATCATTATTCCACCCAGTCGACAAGAAATCACTTGCCAGAGTAATTATAATAAAAGGCACCATTTGCTTTGGTACTCAATGTCCATACTGGGAATTCTGAGAGCAGTAGTCCTAATATATCTGGAGGCCATGAAGTCAGGAAAAGATGCCTAAAATTAACAAGAATAATGACAAAAGAAATTGAGCCTAAACACGTTTATTTGAAGTATCTTCCCTTGGATATGCAACTGGGATAACTGTAATAGACATCTTTAAATCCTAAAACTTCTGTAATGAGTTGTTAACAGAGGCAACATGAATGCTCATTCATACTCCAAAATTGCTTTTTCCCTTTCTCAACTGAAACATTGCTAATAAGCATGCATTAAATATTTATTTATTTATTTATTTATTTTATTACATTTATATCCCGCCCTTCTCCTTACGGACTCAGGGCGGCTAACAATCAGATAAAATACAAAAATACAGTTCACATTTAAAATTAATTAAAAAGAAATATTTAAATCTGATCCGATTAAAAGTGATTAAAACCCCTTTAAAATCCCTTAGGCCAGTCCCGCAAGCTGGAACAATAGCAGTCATATGATAAAAATCTTCTTCTTTTAAAAATAAAAACTTATATTTTTTAACCTCCTAGTGCAGATTTAAAATCAACACTGTGGTAGGCGAAACCCTCCACATTCTGAAGTTAGTATAATCAAGCAATAATGGTAGCATTGTGTGATATATGAGATTATTCAAAAGTTGCATATTTGCATGCCTTGAAAGAAAAAATATCAAGACTTGAAAGAGAAATGCATTATCAATAACAGTGAAATAAGAAGCAGAAAGTAGAGGGCAAAGAAATTTCATCAACCTACATAAAAAACTGAGTTATATAATGCAATCGGATTATCTCTATGTTGATAAATGTCTATAATATTGTTACATTATCATCTGGGACTGGATTTCATAACTGCCATAGAGCAATTTGTGGCTGGCTCTAATCCCAGCCATAAAATGCAGCCCTTGGTTCCACAAAATCACATCAAAAGTACAAATATATGGATGAAAGGATGAATTGAATGAAGCACTTCAAGGTGGATAGTGTAATGGTGACAACACTGAAGGGTCAAAAGACAAAGGTACCCTTGAACTCAAACAGACCTTATGAATTAAGTGATCCTCAAAGAGAACAATTGTTAGACTTAGCATGGTGTGCTTTTTGGTCTGAGATATGGATCCAACAGAAAAGAATTAACTCTACTTCTACCTAGAAGTCAGGGAGTAAGATCTTTTTCCCATCACATGAGAGAACACTTTTCCTTGACTTAAAACCAAAGTCTTAAAGAAATGATAAATATATTACCTAATTTAGATCAAAGATATTCCCCTCACCAGAGACTACACTGTACAATCCAAGACTAAGATATTGGTGAATCATTCTGGGGCCATGTGTGAAAGACAATGTATAAAAGAGAGAATACTTGCTTTAAGTCCTTGTTCCATGAGTTCAACTGGCAGGTGCTTTGCTAGTAAACCCTCGTCTGCCCTTGATCGTTCTTTCAAAAAGGTATTTCATTAGGCCGTTGGCCAGAAATATGAATATATAAACCAACACATCATTTAACCATTTCAACAAATTTACTAGCTCACTTATTCTTAGTAATAGTGATATTCCTAGTGATTTTGCAGTATCCAGCAAAATCAAAATGAGTGATTTCAGCTAAGGACACTTCAAAAATTTTTTTTATTGAATATCACTATGAATAAATCAATCTCTGTAACAAGAAAAAAAACCTTACTACCAGCAACAATACCCAGGGAGAGATGAACAATATATTACTACAAAGACAGATAATTAAGTAATCATTTGATCTTTGGCTGTTTGAACTCCCTCTGAACATATTTCCTTCTTGTAAGGTGTGTGTGAAAATCTGCTTTTGCAAATAGTTTGTTTGCACCACATCACCAGAACCCCAAACAGATATTTATTCTGCTTAGCCGATAAATATAAGTTCAAAGTAAGAGGTAGTTTTGAACTGGTATGGTGATTAAGGCACCAAGCTAGAAACCAGCAGATTGAGTTGCAGGTGAAACTTAGGTACAAAGCAGCTGGATTGACCTTGGGGGTCAGGGAAAAGAGAGTCAGGATCTTTCTACAACTGTTTGGTGAAGACTATTGAACGGTTCTTTTGACGTTCTCTTTCGTTTTGACTGAGAGTTTTGACTCTTTACTGTTACGTTACAGACTGAGAACTCTACCCAACCCTTGACATAACGACCTCCCAATGATACCCACATCTCTTCATCCAGTAGTCTTACTCTTGAATTCTTTCTTGAAAAGCTACATTATGTGGCCACCAATATGGAGTCCTAGTTAGTAAATGACACACTCTCTAGGAACATGCCAAAAATCTCTGGTTTCCGTGAAACGGTACGCAAATGAAGGGCACAATATTTTAGATGCATTAACTGCACATATTGATAGAAAAACCAACAAATTTGACTGAGAATAACGTGTAGCAGGATACTCCTTGTTGGCTGGTGTTTATTATTAAAAATGATGACTGTTATTAGATAACGAATCTAGTTTTATACAATTATTTTAATCTTGGTGCAAGAGGGCAGAATTTGCAGATTTTTTTTTTGTTTTGGATTGCCACTTATTATAGCTAGAAGCCAGTTCTTTGTTTCCCTAACTAATAAGTGTGCCATATTTTGTTGTGAAATCAAATTTTCAGACAAGAATGCCCGTTTTAGAAGCAGCTTATCTATTGCTATTGCAGTGACAGTAAACAAGGGATTTTATTAGGTTGATTGCATTAAGGCAATACTGTATACATACCAAATTGCATTGCTACCAGACTGAGTTTTTTTTTCCGAAGCAGAGGGACGATTACATAAATGCTAATCTGTACAAACAAGTAAATAAAATGTTTACCTGGATGCAAACCTGTCAAACTGTTCTAGAAGCTAATGGCTGAGGTTACACACAGCAACAAAATACCCTTTTGAAAAGTAATCTGTGTGCAAAGATAACTGCTTTACTTGCTATATTACGAAGAAGGAAAGGCACTTCCAAGTTAGCAGCAAGAGATCTGAGGCCAATTTGCACTGCCTAGTTGGATACTGCAAAACCCCATGGATTTGCAAATGATATGAAAGAAGAATAAATCAGGCACCCTCGTAAATTAATACATTTTCAGCCAATACTCAGATTCCTCCATCCGCAAGTTCTGACTCAGTGTAGGCATTTTTTTTTAAAGCCCTATTTAGAAAGTAGCTTAAGAAAGAGTCACTCTTGTTTTTTCATTATTTCTAGTGCCATCTTGTGCACAGGACAAATGAGACAATTGTTCCCAAAGCTGAAGGCAGCAAACCATCAATATATCCTACTCCCTGGGAAGATAATCTTTTCACAGGACACTTTTCACTCAGTGGAACAGATATTGGGAAGGGAGGAGGAGGGAACCTTCAATATACTGTCATACAGATGAACGTAACATTGATCCTATTGAACCGTAACTAAAGTGAGATACATATATATAAAAGGGAATCATCAGGCATTCAAATGTCTGTCCCTCAGAAATAAATGAATGGAATAAATGAGTTCACCTTTAAGTAGTTTCTCCATAATCAGTAGGGGGGTGGGACAAAGGAAACCCCTCCTTTTAAGATTAGCATAGAATGTATTGATTTTCCAGCACTATAGCTTCAGAAAACAAGAAACTTGGCTTTATTATCAATGTACAACCTACTTCTGGTTACCGTATTTCAATTATAATGTTATAATTTTTAAAAAATAAACTTTAACTAGTTTTAATATTTTAATGTCAATTTCATATGTTGTTTATATATGGATTATATTATACACCATCCAGAGGTCCTCTCTGAGGGAAAGAGGTGGTTTAAAAATAGGGAATAAATATTATAAATAAATATTATAAATAAATATTATAAATACTAATATCGGATTCATGAAAGAAACTGACCAGGTGTACTGGGCTGTACTAGAATCAGACCAAAACCCAAATTATGACATAAAATAAAATCAACAATCAAAATACATTCAATTTGCCCTGCATAGTTAAGGGCAGCTTATCTACATATAGAAGACCTCTTTTAAAAAATAGAAACAAAAACTAAAATTGAAACAACAAACTGTCCACCTCTCTGTTCAAGTGAAGGATTATAATGCAAGTTCTAATATATAACATCCCCAGGGAAATATCCAAGGGAATTTTTGTTGTCTTCTAAAAATACAATTTGAAATAAAATGTATGTATGTATGAATGCACGTACGTATGTATGTATTTTAACAGTTTATTTAATATTTGTTTAAAATTTATTTAGAAATAAAAAGGATGAATGAATTCCAGAACATTATTGTAACAATGTTTTCCCTCAAGCGAATCCTATCGCATTTCTGACTTAATGCCAGTAAATTATTTACATTTAGCAGATATTTACAATTATGGCCATTTATAGCAGCTGTGGTTGAAACTTTTTAGTTTGCAGCTATTAGCTCTAGGAAGTTTTCATCTCAAAATTATTTGTAATGCCCTTCTCCAAACCCCCGACTGTGTCTGAATTGCTGAAGAGATTTTAATAATATTTTTACTTGTTTAGTGTCAAGACTGTCATTAAAATAGTAACTAATTAATTAACTAATTGTCATTAATTAATTAAATTGTCATTAAATTGCTAAGATGAAGTTCAGTTTTATCTTTCACAGACAGAAAAGCATAGTGACTGCACAATTTTACTACCTTTAAATTAAAAGTTTCATTAGGGTGGGAATTCATTTTTTCCAACCAATAATTACTAATTAGCAGTTTTAGTGCATGGCTGTTATAAAATGCTCCTATGGAAATTCTATAGTGTGCAGACATCATACGGATGCTAATTAATTGGATTTGCTATCCCAATCTCCATAAGAAGAAATATCAAATGGCATTTAATGCCAGAGAATATGAAGATGAATATGGCCCGGTGCCTATTTGTGTGTAGGTTAATACAGCGGTCTCCCACCTTTCTGGCTTTCTGGACTGGCAAGGGAGAGGGGATGGTTCCGCACAAACGGCGTGTGAGCACGCGCATCTCCATTGGTACAAGCAATGGGCACGTGTATCTGCGGCTCACACAAATGGAGCTGCATGTACTCACTGTTCCTGCAGCCTGGTTCTGAACAGGCCATGGCCCAGTAGTTGGCCACGGCCCAGGGGTTGAGGACCCCTGGATTAATAATCCAAAGGAACTTAATCCTCCTGAAATAATACATATAATATATTAGGTAGTCAAATCTTGTGCTTCCACATGGCATAATACTACAAAAAGTTTTATATGAATAAATAAAAATATTTTATAGGTGTCATAATTTGGAAATATGTGGGTGAATCATTTCTACATACGAGCACTAAAAGAGGTGGGATCTTTTAGAAATAAACCCCAAAATAGAAAAGATATCAATAGATGCAGGTCAGGTGCATTTTAACAGAAATGTGTACACATTTCTAAGAATGATTTAGCACTGATGGCTCTGATGTCTTTGTCTCACGCTTAATGGAATTTACAATGCTGAAAGATAATTATCAGCAATTTGTGGCTTTCTTAGAGCAGTTACCTTTGATAAGTTTATGTGTGCCCTAAGATCAAGAGTTGCTGTGTTTTCATCATAAATGAAATTGGGGTCAACCAAGACGGTTCCAAAGCTGATGGATATAGATGATTCACTGTAGCAGATTTAGACAGAGAGCATATCTTGCAAATATTTTAGTGCATGTAGGTTCTGTAGAAGAGCTGTGGTCAGCTTCCTCAAACAAAGAATGGTAGAGATAAAGATTAAATAAAGGCAACACATTAGAAGCACAAATATTTCATTGGGGCTTTAATTATTCTGTAGCAGAGTTTCCCAAACTTGGCAACTTTTAGGATGTGGTGGATTTCAATTCCCAGAATTCCCCAGCTAGCCATGCTGAGTTCTACAGCTTCCACAAGATGACTTTTTCTAAATAAAACAGTGGTATAAATGGAAGCTGTCGGGACTAAAATAAAAACAGGCCCAATTCAGATGCTTCCATTTCTCCAAGCAGGCTTGCTTCTTCTTTGAGAAAAAAAGATTGCAGTATTCAAGATTTTTCCTTCTAGCTATCATACACTACCTGACTGTGTATTAAACTATGTTACCTGAGAGGTGCTATATGAACAATTAACCCCAGGTCTCAAAAGCATTTATACTTAATGAAGTTTTAACATTAAAGTAACTATATCCTTATGAAAATTACAACTGTGGTTGGGTCGTGTTCTTTATGACATTTTCATTATCATTATAATGACTCAGCAAGGGCATTTTCCAGCACAGTTCATTAAAATTATTGCTTTTATGGTCATCCAATGGCATATAGTTGGAAGTTAATCCAAATAGGCATTTAAATAAATGAAAAGCATTTCAGGAGAGACAGGCCACACAGCTAATAATCAAAGTTTCGGTCAATTGGCTATATTTTCAAGAGGGCTCTATTATTTGAATATCAAGCAGTTATGTTTTTAAAAGGTAATTCATGGAAACTTTTTTGCTCCTGGTTCTAAATGATCTAATCCTAATCCTCCAAGGAGGAGAAAAAAAAACCCCATCCTCTACATCTGGGTGCACCACTTGAGGTCGCAAACTGTATGGCTGCCCAAAGCCTTGAAAATAGCCTCCAGAGCATTCCAAGGTGTCATTATCCTGCAATTTTAACAGGATAAATATAGAAAATCACCTAATACATGGAAAACAATCAGGTTAACTGTGCTATTTAATTTAAAATTCCAATGAAATCAATTTTTGTACTTGTGCTATCCATTTGCACTTTTCCACTCTTGACTGAAATCACTTTTGAGAGTGGGGTCTCTCAATGCATCTTTCAAAGGCTGAATTAGGCTTACTCCCTAACAAAGCTTTCTTCCCAACCATCTCTTTAAGTTAAACCATGCAAGATTTTTTTTGGGATATCAAGAAGTAAATACATGCAATTTGTATGCATATCAAAGACATTCAGGCATTTGTTTGTTCAGAGTTACAAAGGCTCCCTGTGAATTCGTTTTTTATATAATGACCTTACGCTTAAAATAAACAGGAGGAAGCTAATGGAAGAGATTTTCTCTGCTTTCCTGTTGTTGCTTCCTATGACTTTCAGAAGCAAGAGTTGTTGTAAAAAATGTAGAGTGGGTTGCTGGAAATTGTCTAAAAATCAGGCAGATGACCAGATTTTGAGCAATGTCCTTAGAAGCACAGATTCAAAATGCCTACAGCAGCCTCCATAGGATTATCAGAATGAAGGGGCAGTTACATTGCAGGAATACTGACTGTAACCATCTTCATTTTAATTCTTCTCCCTTTCTATAGAAAACCAGCCAAATCATAACTGGTTTTTTTTTTAAGTGGAGGGTTTGAAGCCAATAATAGTTTGTAAAACCAGAACGCTTCTCCTCTGTGTGACATTTCACACCACGAAAGCAACATGTTTGACCCTGATATTGTGATAAGGGGCACCTTTCTTTTGTTGAGAAATGAACCTTTTATTGAAATGAAATGTGCCCCTTCACGGTATTCCAAGGCTTCATGCATACACGCAATAATTTGTTTCTTTTCTTTTAGACCAAGTGCCTAACATAGCTTTCCAGCACATGTGGGTTTCTACAATTTATGACTCTCATTTTCATGGATTCATTCATTCATCATGTGGCAATAAACCTTTAAAATCTGAAACAAAGCACTCAAAAGGTATGTTGAGGATTACTGCCTCCCCCCCTCCGAATGGTCAATGCTGGGATCTTAAAATTAGACCTTGGGGAATTACAAACACTCACAGCCTTTTCACAATCTAAACAACTTGAGCAATCCCTGCACTTGTTTCAACAGGTAAACATACTGACACATGCCACAGGTGATTCAGGACAGGCACTCCTTGCTGTCTCCACCAACCCTTGTCTATTAGCAAGGCTGGGATCTCATTCAGAGTGTTGTAAATGTCAATTATTTACAACATAAAGACAAATCATAAGACTGGGTTTGTACTTGCTGTGGTAACCAATTTCTGAACATGCTAAATGCCCGTGAAATTAAAATTTCACATTTAAGTTGCATGAAATTTAGTGCACATAAAGTTGGAGACTCTAAGCATCGGAGATCAAACCTGATGCAAAATGCTTTGGATATGCAACAGAAGCTTAAAGATGCAATATGTGATACAGAAAATTTAAAAAGCTGCTCATATATCATTTGGGGCAGTAATGGTGGGTTTTCAGAATCTGGTTTTATTTGAAGTTCAATGAGCAATAGAGGAAACATAAGTCCAAGGCTCTAACAGACAGAAAACATTGTCACCCCAAGCTAGAATCTACAGAACTAACTCACCAATCTTAAGGTCGACATCTAGAAAATGGCTATGAACCAACAGTAAATTCTGACATTAATCTTTGACAGAGGAGAGGGTTGATATCCATTTCCTGCCAAAGGACTCCCATGAATATCCAGGGCAGGACTGTGTAATAAAATTGCAAAGATCCCGGATATATATTCCTGAATATATTTGTTCAAGTTCAGATTCAAACCGAATCTGATGTTATCAGAGTTGCTTGACAGTGAGATGGGTGGCATGTAAATTTAATAAGTATTTAAATAAATGCTTCAACAACAATATTTCTAAAACAAATGTAAGGTGTCAATTAGCTCTTATTACTACAGCTGTAATGAAAGACTTTGGCAAATGTTCACTCATATAATTACCAGAAATGGTTACTGGTGGAAAAATCCTCTGGCTACTGACCCAGAAGCATAGTTAGAGAACAGTTCTTCTTATAACATTTTGGAAAACAAAAACCCACCTAGATGCAGAAGAAGAATTAGGTGAAGGTGAAAGACAAGCCTGCCAGTGGGTTAAAAATATAGAAGGATATATAGAAATTGAAAAAGAGTTTTGACAGAGTTTCTACCTGGTTCTTGGGCTCTCCCTAAAACTGAAAGTTAGGACCTTTTTAAAGTACAACACTCTCAAGAGTGTTTTTAGTGTTTTTGCTTTTTAGTAAAATTTGGTCAGAAGAAAGGGATAGGGCTACACAAATATAATATTTCCCCCTCTTTTCTGTGAGCAAGCAAAGTAATTGGCTTCCTTTCTGGTAATAAAAAAAGCTTGCATCTGGTTGTTTATCAAATTGTTTCATCTATGCTTATCGGATTCAGAATAGGCCATCACGTGTTCCAATAGAACAGCGGTTCCCAACCTTTTCTATACCCCACATCCCTAGAACGCTTCTGATATATTCTCGCACCCCTTACAAAAGTTTGAATTATGCATTTACACTATAATTTTGAAAAACCAAGTTTTTGCACCCCCTGGAATATTGTTTTGTACCCCCAGGGGTACCCCCCCGGTTGGGAACCCCTGCAATAGAACTTTATTATAAAGGTTCCACAGATTCAGAGTCAAAATGATTTTCTGAATGAATGCGGTGACAGACATGTAAACCTTTACCTGTAATCCTTGTTTCAACCAGCTTCTGAGACCCCAAAGAAAAGCATTCACTAAGACGCCTGTCTAGAGCATAGAACATATTTTGGTTATCACAGGACACAAAGATGATGAAGGACCTGCCCGAAGGACTACATCCCTGTTTCTATGCTTTATTGGATTTATGGGGCCCACTCTCATTTTGGGGTTCATTCCAGGTTGTTTTCTTTCCCCTGGATGGAAGTTTTAGGCTGCCTAAAAGGGCTTAAGCCAGAAGGGGTGAGGCCAGTCACCAGCTGGAAGTTTATTTCAGGAGATGCTAGTTTATCACCATATTTTTTTTCAGCTGTTAAAAGAGCTGATAAGAGCTACACTCCACAAAAATGGCCTTGTTTTGGAAGGACTGGTTTGGAATTCCAAAACACAAGGCCTCACTGAAGACACATTAAGGATGCTGGCTTATCTTGAGTGTTCAACCATGCCAATCCCAAAGGTACAACATTTAAAATAATTCAGTTACATATTCAAGTCTGCATCATTACTCTAGAGACAAATAGTTAACTTTTGAGATTCCCAGTATGCCTGAAAATGTAAAACACGCTTGTGAAGAGATAAAAATGCACCCTGCCATGCACACAGGAAACTATATTCAACCGAATCAAGAAAATGATTTCCATTATAAAGGCACAGATGTGAACTCTGAAAGAAGAAAATTGGGGTCTGCCTGGCTTACATCCAATCCATTATATCCTCCAAATCACACTAAGGATATTCTCTCATTCTCTATTCTGGACAGTCAGTCTGCTACCAATGTGTAGCCTCCACTGAGGCTCGGCCAGCCATTCATAGCTCCCCTATATTTCCCCAAAGTTTAGAACATTCCTTGGTACAGAGAATAATAGCAAGTGATTCACCAAAGATAATCAAATAGGTTGGTTTTTCAATTTATATCTGTTTTGTTTTTATTTTTTCAAATGTTTATGACAGATTATGGGACAAAACATCCTGCAGAATTACAACAGGAATTTGGGCCCCTCGCTGAGGAAATAGAAACTCAAAGTGTACATCATATTCCTTTACTACCTTTAAGAAGCACCCAGGGAATTCTCCATATAGAACTAGAATGATTCTAACTTATAAGGGTGTCTTTCTGTATCTATAAATAAAAGCAGTTAAAAAGACAAACCAAACAATAATAGAGGGAATTTCTAAGAGTTGTGCTTAGAAATTACATGTTACAGGTTAATAAAATGTTTGATGGCACTAGAAAGCTATGACAAACTAAGGGGGATTACAAAAGAGGTGCATTTTTCTTTAGTTAACTCTTTGGACCTCTTTGATTTCAGTGGGTTTCAATCTTATCAACCATGGTATCCATCTCAATTTGATTGGGAATGGGAGGCACACTGTAATATGCCCTATATGAGGCTCTCTTGAAAAACCATGCAGAAATCACAGCTGGCCCAGATTTAAATTATTTATGTATTTAAATTTAGCTGCCATCTAAGGTCAACTGACTCTAAAAAAAGATGGGATCTGGTCACTTTATGCAAACATAAACGTAACAAAGATACACCAAACAAGGGGCCCCATCATTCAACCTAAGGCATCAGAGAGCAACCAGGTCTTTCGGATCCTTACAAATCACCAGCAAGATGGGAACCACACAGATTTCAGGGGGGGTAATCTCATTCCAAAAGGCAGGCATGACATGACAGTAATGAGACAATAATGCTTCAATATTCCCATGCAACTCCACTATTTTGCAAGCTATAATGACTGCCAATAGAAGTCTAGGAGGAATTTGAGTGTTGGCTGTCACTTATAAAGTCCTTCATGACACAGAAGTGGTTGCTTGCAGAACTGCCTCACCCTGATAATCTCTGTGAATCCCACAAAGTCAGAAAGATTGCCCATGCCTTCTTTGAGGCAATATTATCTAATGGAACCTAGGAGACAGGCTTTCTCTGCTGCTATACCTGCCACGGCCAACTACGTAATTCCCTCCCTACAGGATTTGAATGGCCCTGACCTCATTAGCTTAAAGATTTGGTTCTTCTCCTATTCAGAGATGGGGATGGCAGATGAACACATTGTGATACATATGCATTTTTTTTTATTCCCAGCCTTAATTTCTGTGTTAGGTTTTTGATTTTCTTGGGGATTGGAAGTTTCTATTATTTGCATTCTTACCTTCCTTTCTAAACTGCCCCGGTATTACAAAGTGTAAAAGAAATAACTTTGTAAATCTTTTAAACAAATAATTGAATGAAATAATTATTTTTCATGGGTTCTGTAGGGAGCTCTCTTGATGAGAGGGAATTTTTAGGTATCAAAAAGACAGAAGGAGCAACCAAGGTCAAATGCTTAGAGAAAAGGAGGCGAAAGCCTTCTGCCCTTCTGAAGTAAGAGCTGCTGATTTGGGAACTGCCAATTTTTGTAAATTCTTCATCTTTAACTTGTTCAGTAAACCAAATTCCTCAAGAAAGAGATGCTATATTGAGCGACTGTTACTGAAAATAGGAACTATTTTTTTTCCAAATCGTAGTTTTTAACCGATTAAAATTAATTGCCTACAAAATAAAGTAAGCCGTTTAGAAAATTGCTTCCCTGTATGCATGGCTCCCCTTCTTCACACTCATGCAAATTACGCTAATACATAGAAACATACAGAAACATACAAGTCTTTTCAGCAGTAATGTCTGTGTCATGGTTCCGATGGATGAGACCAGTTAAAAGAACTTCAAGGCAAAGAATTCTTCGTCAAAGAACATTTTTATTTGGTTACAAAATAATGGCATGTACATAGGTGAACCCAAGACTAAATTCCCCTTCCCCCTTGTTACAAAGTTGCAAAGTTGCAGTTACCACCCCAATTAGATGTCACAAATCACATTCTCCAATTGTTACTAAAGGCGGGCACTCCTCCCCGATCTCTAGCCTGCCAAAATGTAATCAGCAATGACCTTGGTTCCCATACCTAAGAATTGTTATGACTAACTGAAAACTACACTTTCTCCCTCCTCCCCTTCTAAAAATGTGGCAACCGAAAACAAAGAAAAAATGGCTTCAGTTCAATTCATTGCAGCGTTGACATTCTGCAGTAATCTGCACCATAACTAATTCACTCCCATTATTTCTATCCCATTAAGGACAGACTCTGGGACTTTTCAATAGCAACATCTCCCATACTGTTCATCACTGGTCCAGTCTCTGCTCACTTTTCAAAAACCCTTGTAGACCTGATGTTCTTACAGACATGGCAGCCAGAAGCATAACTGAGCTCACACTGCTGTTTTTTAGCACATCACATTCAACAACTTCATGTTTACTTGGTTGGGAAATGTATTTTTAATATATTACATTTACATTATACCAGCCACCCAAAGTCACACTGTGAGTTGGGCAACCATGTAAATTGCTTTAAATAAAATAAATACATACTTCTATTCTTATTTATTGTGTGGGAGGAAGATTCTTGGAACTGTGTTTTATAGAGGGGATGGAAGTAAATTAAATTACTTTAATTTCCACAAATTGCTGTTCTCTTTAATTTCACATTGTTGATCAGCCATCACTTTAATCAGTTAACATACAGTTGGCGCTGACTGAAATTTATGCCATAGCATACTTTTGGCATTGTGTGTTTGCTCCTAGAACAGAAGTTGTGCCTTATTGCAACAATAACAGCTACAACAATAATGAACTTTAACAGCATTAGAGACCCTCTTTAGCATGCAATAGTACTGTTGACTGAGCCTGTTAATTTGATTTATTTATTGATCACATTTATACAGCTGCCCAAGTAAACCTGAATTGCAAGAAATTAATACACTTGCTCTATTCCTTCAAGGGGATAAACCTGTAGGTGATTAGGCTGACCGCGAGGGCGGGATCAAATGCATACTCTGTTTGGAATTTCAATGTCCCCATAAGAGACCTAAGTCCAGTCCCCCTTGAAGTTTGTTGACTCTTATCTGGTGCCAATTCACCTTGACTGTCAGTAGTACAGATACTTGTATATAGGTAACATGAAAGAAACTTGTAATACTTTTGAACGCTTTCCTGGCTCCTGACTTGCTAATTTCCTGAAGTGATATTATAGAGCAGTGATGGCGAACCTTTTAGAGACCGAGTGCCCAAACTGCAACCCAAAACCCACTTATGCATCGTCGGGTGCCTGATGGGTGTGGCCCATTGGCTGGGCGTGGCCCATTGGCTGGGTGTGGCTGCGGTGGTAACGGCAGACTGGGTGGGACTAAAAAGTTCAATCAATCAATTCCAACTTTGCAAGATTTTTTTTTCCTGCAAGAAGTTGAAATTGACTGATTGATTGAATCTTTTTTTTTTTTTGCACATGGCGGTGGAGGCCTAAATTGAAAAGGTTTTATAAAACCCAGCTGAAGGCCGAGGGCTGGGGCGACGGCGCGCGTGCCCACAGAGAGGGCTCTGAGTGCCGCCTCTGGCACCCGTGCCATAGGTTCGCCACCACTGTTATAGAGGAAAAAGAATAAAAATATAATCATCAATATTTTCCCATTTTTCTTCAAACCTGCCATGCTATTGGTTTAACTTGCACCCTAACCCGATGCCCTGCTTTTTAAATATAATCATCAATTTTCCACACAGAATTCTTTACGTCTTCTGAGTACAATTCTCAAAGATAATGCGGACCTATTGAAAAGGTTAAAAAAAAGTACACTTGCATTATAGACATACACCAGGAATCCCTATGGTTTCTAATAAATTCCATTGCCATTAAGAGTAAACCTCAACCCCCATACACATATACATTCTCTTAAAAACAACAACACCAACTCTGAACAATTCAACAAGATTAGTACACTCTGCCTAGCCTTTTATTCTATAACATCATTATCTGGAAGAATTGGGAGACCTGGTATAGAAAATTGGCTTTAGAAAGCCAATGTCCAATATTGGACCTCATCTTTAATTTTCAGGATACCATTTTCAACATTTAAAAACTTTTTGAAAAAATCATGTATTTTCAAAAGACCAACTTAGAAATATGATCAATTCCCATCTTTTGATCATGAATAGATAGTTCTGTGTCCAATTATAGCTACCTAGTTGTTGTTTTATGAGGCAGCAATCCTTTGCCATCAAAGAAGATTAAAATAAAAAGTCCATCCTTCTCCCAATAATTACTGCCAATAATTGCTAACATTGTTCATTTATTGGATAAAATGCTGAAAAAGGGGAATAAGACTAGCTATGAATGTGGCTTTTCATCTAAAACAGGGGTGTTAAACTCAATTTCATTGAGGGCCACATCAGCATTGCGGTTGCCCTCGGCGGGCCGGGTGGGTGCGGCCTACATGGTGGGCATGGATGGAGTGGGTATGGTCTGCTGGGTGGGCATGGCCAGCCCTACATCGTTCACGTCAAGGGTGCCTGTGGGGGCCTGGGCAGGAGTGGGACAGATCTGAGGGTCTCTGGCGAAGGGGGTGGCACTGGGGCAAGCGCCAAGGCATGGTCCATTTCTTCATTCCTCACAAAGGGTGACACCTCCCCAGCATACACCCAGGGGGCAGGGGCGACGCGGCAGGGGCTGGTTCCTCGCTGTTTCTAGACAGCCTTGTGGAGCTAAGACTGAATGCGTTTCAGCATAGATGGCCACCACAAAATTATACATTGGCTCCCGGCCAGCCTGGGTCAGGGCCAAGGCAACGAGGGCTATTCCCTCAGTTTCCAGGATGGCTTCGCGGGCCACATGAAACCACTTTGCGGGCCGCATCCGGCCCCCGGGCCTTGTGTTTGACATGTCTGATCTAGAAGAACTTGAGGCTACTTTAAAAAAACAACACCATGATGACTGGGAATATAGGCATTAGGGTCTTGAGTCAGTAGCTATAAGCAGCCATGAAGATTGCTTGAGGGAAATATACAGAAGCTGTTACAAAAATAAAAGGGGCAGAAGCATTTCTTGAGCTTTGGGAAAAGAGATACAGGTAGCTCTTGGCTTACGATTGCAATTGGGACCAGAATTGTCGTTGCTAAGCAAAGTGGTTATAAAGCACAACATCACATGACCGCACTGCTTAGTGGGGCCCATTCCAGCAGTCTCAGTTACCATTGTTAAGCAAAGATCATGCAGGTCATTAATTGGAGATTTATGTGACCATGACTGCTGACTTCCTGCGGAATTCCCCATTGACTTTGCTTGTGGGAAGCTGGCAGGGAACATCAGATATTGGGAGCACATGACCACAGCTTGCGGTGATGTCATAATTGTGAGCCAGGGTCCAAATGCCTGGATCATGATCACATGACTCCAGGGACACTGCAATGGCCGGAACTCTGAGATCCGGTTGTACAGTAAGTACCACTTTTTCAGCCTTGTCATAACTTTGAACGGTTGCTGAATAATGGATGTAACCTTAGGACTATCTGTAACGTTGGAAGAGGCTCTAGCTGGCTCTTCCTGATTCAAATGGATATAAAGGGAAGGGAAGGGAAGGAAAAACTCAATCAGACTTGTAATATTCTCTGAAAATAGCTGATCTCAGTGAAGTATAACTCTAATCTTCTTGTATAATCTGCTTCCTGAACTGGACAACTTTGGAGGTAACTAAACACTTGTATTCCTTATGAGATTCCATGATTCTAATTTGATTATTTAAGTATCATAGGAAAGCCCTATTGATATGTTACATTGAAGACAACATGGAGTCATGAGATATTTTCAAAATACAGTAAATAAACAAAATGGTTAATAGAATCCAACACTGTAAAGAATCTCTTAGAATAAATTTTGTTTATTCCCCCAATAAACTGCTCCCACTAAAAGTCTACTCTTCCGGGTCTCAGTCTGGGGATTCCTATGAGATCCTAGTGGTATGAGCGATTAGGAGAAACAGGTGGATTAGGTAAATTAAATTTAATACTGTGCCCTTTTTGCATCTACAGGTCAGACAGATTAACTGGGAAAGAAATACTGTAAAATTTCAATTCAAGTTCTCTTGCTTGAATCTTATTTAAATGCACACATTCTTATGAAAAATTGAGAGCTGGTGACCCATGCTAAACCTGAGCAAATTTATTTATACTGTATTGCTAAATTACATTAAAAAATCGGCAATGAGAAGCATGTATATTCAATGATAGCATCACACATTTAGCTTATGGTTAAATTGTATTTTCAATTTTATGTCTCAAAAAACCTGGAAAATTTGGACAGACGCCTGATTGTGGATGGATTATAGACCTGTTAAATATCTGTCCAAACAAATAGCACAGTAAAATGAGTTTTCAGAAAGCCTTATGCCTTTTTGAAGTATTTCAGGAATACATTTTGCAGGAGCTGAATCTGTTGATGTCTACCTAGTAGTAGAATCTTTCACTAGCTCCAAAATAACCTGTGGATGCAAATTCCGTAGCTTGTAAATTCATCACTTCATAGCAGGAAATAAAAAGGTTTTATAGCTTACATGATATGCATTGTAAAATGCACATGTTAGGATCCAAGTGATAGTTAATAATTCTCTGCAGAAGAAGGAAGTAGTAGCTGCTTTCTAAGAGTCTACCTTGAAGGAGTCTACTTTGGATCTAACCTTGGATTTAACGCTGAAGCACAACTTTTGTCATTTCTAACCTTGTCTCTTGTGGAATGAGTTACAGACAATTCAGGATGAAGTAGATTATCAGGACTTATGCATGGGTGATCTTCATTGATGAAATGAAACACGACATGGATGGAGGGATCATGAGCATGTTTATCCTACTAAACCCTTAAAGCCATTCACTACTGTTGACTACTGCATCCTTATGGACGATCTGTGAGGCTTAAAGGTGGGTTTTGCTTGGTATGCCTGCACTTTGGAACATCCTCTGCCCCAACCAGGAACTCAATTGTCTTTATGCTACTGGCTTTCCACAAACTGTTCTAAATGGAGCTTTTATAGAAAGATAAGAGTTGACACCATCTGTGTCACCATCTACAACACTATGCATGTTAGGATTCATTTATTATGTTATTTTTTTCTGTTTATTTTTACCGGGGGAGTTTTACTACTTTGAATTGATGGATGCTGCTGTGAATCAAGGGTTATCAAGTATTTCAGACCATGGTGTTTTTTTTTTAAAGAAATCCTCAAAACTGTTCAAGAGGCAAAGCTGTAGTGATAGAAAATTGGTTTTGTTTGAGTGACCTTTTCTTTTTTGCCCTTAGTCTCTCATGAAACCCCATCAATTTCACCAAGAACCTTAGGGTTCCATGAGACAGTTTGAAAAACCTCACAATGAATCACTAAGAGTCTCTTCAATTACATTTCAGATCAGTCAATCCATACATGCATACTTTGACTGGAAGAAAACACAGCAGCCCAAGTGCTCACTGGAGAATCTTGATGCTGCTCTAACAGGAATTAACTACACTGGTCTCTTGCTTCCAACTGTAGTTCACAATGACACCACCTTTGCCAGACAGACTTCTTCCACCCAATCCAGATGGATGCCTGTTCAGAGTTTCCACCCATCCAGAGAAATGATACAATGAAAGCCAGGTGGTTGACTTTGGGCCAGTCACTCTCTCCCAGGGTTGATGTGGAGAAAATAGGAAGAAGGTGTATTGCATATATGTTCACTGCCTTGAGATTTTTGTAAAAATAACAAAGATGGGATAGAAATAAAATAAAAATAAATAAATAAGAAGGATGGAGGTGGGCATTATCCATTGGGGCTCCATTATTCTGGAATAGCTTGTTCCCCTCTCCTCTGCCCAAAGTAAGGATGGCTTCCACCATCATGGTCTTCCAGATACTTGATAAAACTTGGAAACAATTAAGTCACCAAAATCAGAATGGATGTTATGTAGTGATGTTATGAAATGATCACTACTAAACATTCTATCAATATTTTGTTTCTTTATTAAATTTATCTGCCCCCCACTTCACCAATAAAGATATTTTGGATGGCTTACAAAATAATACTTCTTGTTACTGTATATTGTTTACAGCTTTATTGAATAAAACAACCAAATAAACAAACAAATAAATTGTCATTTAAAAACAACCCTAACGGGAAGAAGCGCCCCAGAAAAATAATCTGTCAGTGACTTTTTTTCTATCAAAACAATTGTAGAAATCTAGCCTTCTCGTAAAGCTACTTAACAAGGGAAAGAAAATGAGCAATCATTTTCTACTTAAATTATTCCAAAAACATGAGGTCTGTGTAAGGTTAAGAATCTTAATCACATAAATGAAGTTGTATCTTAACTGCCACCAAAGATCTCAATTTTCTGTTCATCTATGAAACCTGGTTGTCCATTGTCTGATTTACATATCACTTACAGCAATCTAAACTCCTGCACCAAATAATTAATGCCTTCTTATTTCTTGCTGCCATTGGCATAAAGATGACCACTTAATTTTCATCAGATGCACTAAACTGACAGTTGTCTAAAGAAGTTGCTCATTAAACTAAAGAAATAATGAACATATTTAAAGTAAGATTAAAATAAAAATCGACTGGATTTGGCAAATTAGATTTGTGTTTTAAAAATATTATCAATCAAGCCAAGACAAATGTAGTATGAATAAGAGTTTTGCCAACCGAAATTCCAAAAAGAAGCCTTCTTTGGTTGTCAGCCTTTGAAAGAGGTATCAAAATTTTTAGTGCTCAAACTTCTTTTCAGTAACAAATTATAAGGACCAATGCCACTTCTACCAAATGGAATAGTGGAACACTAAAGAGGAAAGATAATAACTGCCTCAATAAACCCAATCTTATAAAATACTTGGAAGTTCTCCAAAAGATACTTATGACCTGGTTCCGAAGTTCCAATGGCCACTCCCTTCACAGTCATGTGACTGCATTTCGGCTGCTTAACAACCAGCCCACATTTACAGTTATATCTGTACAGTTATACAAATACAGTTATGGCGTATCATGGTCACATGACTGCAATTTACAACATTTTTGGCAAAAACTGTTTTCTTTCAGTTTTACGGCAAGAATGCCCCATAAGTGAACAATGGTGGTGCCAAATGACCACAGTGTTCACTTCATAACCATGCCAGAAAGGTCATAAAATTAGGTCAGTCAATGTATGATCTACTTTACGACTGTCACGACTGACAACCATAATGGTTATGTTCCATTACAGTCATAAGTTATGGAATACCTGTTTAGGCAACTCACCAAGCGAGGCCTTTCTTAATATATAATACATAGATGTGGAAAGAACAAAATCATTTGCACCAGTCAGAATAACAGAAGAATAACAGAGTTGGAAGGGACATTGGAGGTCTTCTAGTCCAGAGGTCTCCAACCATTCTTGGTTGGCGGACCGGAGGGAAAGGGAGGGGGAAGCATTTTATGCACGCATATGCATGTGCACACAAACAGGCCCGCAAGCAAGTGCGATGCAAACGGGGCGGTCCTAGCACCCATGTGACACTCACTAGCACTGCTGTGTTTTCGCCTTGCGGTGCCCCGTTTTCACCATGTGGCGCCGTTTGCATAGTGGCGGCACTAGCGTGAGTGGGGTGTGTGTGCACACACTGGCCAGCCTGTCCTGTGGCCCAGTGGCCAGCAGGCCACAGCCGGTAGTGGGCCTTGGCCCACAGGTTGAGGACCCCTGTTCTAGTCCAATCCCCTGCACTGACAGGAAATCCTATACCATTTCAGACAAATGGTTGTCCAATGTCTCCTCTTAAAAACATCTAGTGTTGTAGCATCTGCAATTTCTGGAGGCAAGTCCTTCCTCTGATTCATTGTTCTCTCAGGAAATTTCTCCTTAGTTTTAGGTTGCTTCTCTCCTTGTTTAGTATCCATCCATTGCTTCTTGTCCCACCTGCAGGTGCTTTGAAGAATGGGTTGACTCACTCTTCTTTGTGGCAGCCCCTTAGATATTGAACACTGCTATCATGTAACCTCTAGTACTTATTTTCATTAAGCTAGACATACCCAATTCCAGCAACCATTCTTTATGTTTTAGCCCTAACCCAGTGGTGGCGAACCTATGGCACGCGTGCCAGAGGCAGCACTCAGAGCCCTCTCTTTGGGCACACAGGCTATGCCCTGTAGATGGCAACCATCCCTCTTCAACCAGCCACCTGCTAACTTGCTGAGGTCCCACATGGCCAGATGCATCCCAGCACCCATGCGCTCGCTGGCCTGTGTGTGCAGGAGCTGATGGTGTCAGGCATCAGCCACCCCGGCCCGTCTCACCTTGCCTTTTGACAATGGCACCCCCACCTTGTCTCACCTCACCCCGCAGGATGAGCCTCCTGCCCACCGCCCCACCTGCCAGAGACCCCCTGGATCTCCCCCAACCGTGCCCGGCCCCCACAGGTGTCCGTCCCCACGAGCAACATCAAGGTGATCACGCCCACCTTAGCCACACCCACCTAATCTGCCATGACCACCACAGCCACACCCACTCAGTGGGCCACACCCACCTGGCACCCGGCGATAAATAAGTGAGTTTTGGGTTGTAGTTTGGGCACTCGGTCTCTAAAAGGTTCACCATCACTGCCCTAACCATTGTTACTCTTCCCTGTACTCCTTCTACAAGTGCTATTCCCAAAAGTGTATCTACCCTTGATCCCTAAGTGGGAATATTTAGATTGAGTGAGGATATGCTTTCAAGTGCTGAAACAGAAATAGCATTTGTCCTGGCCTCATCAAAAAGTAGATAAGGCCAGGGCAAACTTGATTTAATTTTACTTCTAATTAAAATTACATGAAATTAATTTAATCCTTTAACTTCTCTGTTTTTAAATAACTTCAGCATTAAAAATGACAGCATAATGGAAAACATTTTCAGGAGCATTCAGGGGAGAGGGAGGTACATTCAGTTATTTTGGAAACACATGTAATCTTCAGCCTCAGGCTGTGCCTGTTTATCATAGATGTTCCCATGTCAAACAAGTTAGTAAAGGTAGAATCATCCAATTATAGCATATACCCCAAATGAAGCATCGCCGTAACAACTAACAGATTTATTTTGGTGTAAGCTTTCATTAACTAGAACTCACTTTGTCAGATGCAAGATGAAGATCAGCGTTAACAGTTACAAACTGCAGAACCACAAATTACAAACTGATGCAACAAATTAAGTTAAACATTCAAATTAAATTACGGAGTCAGAGAAAACAAATATTCACATTTGATTCATCAGTTGGTAAATGTGCAATTCATTTCCTTCTGAGCTGCAATGTACCAACCCTAATAAGATTATTTAAAGCCTATAATCATTGATCACAGTTTCCTTATTGAAACCAAAACTTTGTGTGTCACACCAAAATAAGCTTACAGAGCAAAATCTAGCAGCTGGCTGTCAGTAAAGAACAGATTTCCAATTGACTGAGCAAGATTATACCATCTTCCATTACTACTTTCTTTCTTTTAACCGTATGGAATTTTTCAGTTTTTAAACATGTTGAATGCACTGCTGTTTTACCATAAACCTTGTCTCTGTAAAATCTTTGTTAAAATATGAGACTGGACCAAAATCCAGCTTTCTTTAAAAAAAAATATCAAACTTTTGGCAGCTGCTGAAAGCAAAATTTTGGCAAGTGAACAACTGATGATCTTGCTGGATATAAACATTGATTTTATTTTTGTAGAAAACAATGCCCTTACTGTAAATTTGATTTATATATCTGTAATAATTCCATTGTGTCATTATATCCCATCATATGCACTAATACCTGCTGGTTTATATCACACAGTAAAGAAGTAAGTTAAAGAAGAAAATAAAAATCAATAAATGGTTTGCTACTTTATTTGATTTCTATCTGCAATGTCTTACTGGCTTACAAATAAAACTCTTAAGACTCTTGGTGACTTACAAATAAATGATGTTGAAAATAAAAGCATTAAAATAGAAACAGAAAAAAACATAAACTGATATAATAGATGATATAATATATGATCCCAAACAACCTAGTGTCATATCGCAAATGTAATCAGGACAATATGGTCTTCAACTTCTGCCAGAAAATAATGAAGATAGGAATTAATATGATATCATATAAGACAGTGATGGCGAACCTTTTAGAGACCGAGTGCCCCAAAACTGGCCCCGCTCCTGCTCCACCCCCTGCTCTGCCCCTGCTCCGCCCCCACCCCATGCCCCACCCTGCCTGCCCGCAGGGCCACTCACCGCCTCCAGGGGGCACCGCAGATCACCCAGGCAGCCCAGCAGCACAATGGTGGCCACGCCCTCTGCCCACACCCCTCAGCATCAACTGTGCGGGATGGGGCGTGAGGGCAGAGTCTTGTCTACACTGCCTGGCTGCCATGTTCTTGGCTGTGCTGCTCTGTGTGGGCCACGCTTGGGGGTGACTCTCCTCCAGGGGGGCTGCTGGTGAGGAGGGGGTCACGGGGGAAGCAAGGCTGGGGCAACAGCACGTGTGCCCACAGAGAGGGATCCGAGGGCTGCTTCTGGCACGCGTGCCATAGGTTCGCCACCACTGATATAGGATGTTATTCTGGAAAGTTACTGAAAACAAGCACTAATCAGCATCAGGCCACTTCACGTTCCAGAAGTGGGGAAATATTAGCAAAAGCAATAGTGCTTTACAGCCTTCTCTAAGCGGTTTACAGAGTCAGCATATGGCCCCCAACAATCTGGGTGCTCGCTGAACTGACCTCGGAAGGATAAAAGGCTGAGAATCGAACTGCTGGCTGTTGGCAGAATTACCCTGCTATACTGCATTCTAACCATTGCGCCACCACGGCTGCTTATCCCAAAATAACCAGAGGACCAGTAATAACCTAAAATACAGAAACAATTTTAAAAAACTACAATACAACGATGAACATAATTTAAGCATTAACAGAAAGAGCCAGTCAAAATTACAGGATTTTTTTTTGAAATATTTTTATTTATTTAGTTTTCTTTATTTATATCTGCCTTTCTTATTTTTATAAATAACTCAAGGCAGCAAACATATCCAACACACTTTCCTCCTCCTATTTTCCCCGCAAGAACAGCCATGTGAGGTAGGCTGGGCTGAGAGAGATCAAAGGTCACAAAACTGGTTTTCATAGTTAAGACAGAACTAGAACTCACAGTCTCTCTCTTTCTGGTGCTTTAACCACTAGACCAAACAATCCTATGGAAAATAGCTTAATAATTGAGACATGGGTCACTTTGACTAAACCTGACTTTTCTCATCATATATGTAAGCAACATCATTTTGGGTCCTTAGGATCAATTCAGTGAAGCCTCAAAACTACAATCTCTCAAGGAGAATGCTAACACAAATTTATCCCTAACTCTGATATTAGCTCTACTGTTCTGGGACACCTATATCTTGCCCAAATACAGTTTCAATTATTAACTCTCATCCAGCCCTTTACCACTTCCAAACAGCTGCTCAGTGCATCTTTACTGAGTGAATGAAGAGAGAAATGTGTTTATGTATTCATAAAATTAATGGATGGAAAATCCGTTTCCTGCCCAGCCTCCTTATCTCGATAGAGAAAAAAGGTAGGATGTAATCATATTTGGTGAAACCCAGATATAATCCTCCATTGGCACACAAACCTTAATTCCACCAGTTCATACTCCCAAAAAGGTTATAATTGCATTCAGCAAAATGCAGTTACAGCCTCCCTACTGACTTTCTTTGTCAATACAGAAAGGTCGAAGTGACAAAGTTGCAAATTTGACCCCGTTATCTGCCTCACTTTCCTTTTTGTATGCACGAAGACAGCTGCAGTATTATGCACATTGTGACACTGAATCCCAAATCCAATATGACCTTCTATAACAAGTTAATGTCGGCTTAAATATCACGTAGAAAACGAGAAATCCCTGGAGAAAGTTGGTAAATGGCCAAATCATCCTTTAGCACTACCTTCTGACCTTCTAAGAATGACTTAAACTACTATGTCGACATGGTATTTGACATTTGTTCAGAGTTGTTCCAGAAGATAGGAAGGAAGGAAGGAAGGAAGGAAGGAAGGAAGGAAGGAAGGAAGGAAGGAAGGAAGGACAACTTGGTTGGTTATTAGGAAGATTTTCATAATTGTCAGAGCATTAAACGATGGTATAGATTGCTGCAGGAAGTGGTGCACTCCTTCTTCCCTGGAGATATTTAAACTATGGATGGACAGCCTTATGTCCAAGAAGTTATAGCAATAGATTCCTATACTTGATGGAGGGGTAGGCTTGGTGATTTCCATGATCCCTTCCATTCCTCACTTTCTCTCCGTCCTTCCCCCCGCCAAGAATTATAAAGGAAATGAAGCACAAGCCATCAATCTATTAGTCACAGTATAGGTGGTATGAGGAATAGAAATGATAACTGAAAAAACTACCTTATCTAGCACTCCAGAGAAAAGTATTAGGTAGTCTAAGAAGCCACAGCTAATTTCTAGTGAAACTAATTTCCAAGGAGCTTAAATGAGCTGTTGTCTGCCTGGGTGGGAATTCTTGGAATCACATCAGGAAGCAATCTAGACCGACAATCAAGCAGCAAACCACATCCCAATCAAAGAACTACCAACTCTGACAAAGATTCAAACAGTAAACAACAGCCTAATCAAAGAACTACCAAGAACACTCTCACCAACACTGAAAGGAAAGCCACTTGTAAGGGAACACCTCACTGATGATGTTATCTAGTTGGGTAATGTAATGTCTGCAAGAAAACAATCAAACTCGGAGAGCACCAAGGACCCCATAGTTCAACCCTGAGCTACAAATATTCTCATCTATTGGTAACTTGAAATTCCCAACTTTTTTTTAGGGGGAGGGGATAGCGTTGAACCAAAGAAGTGCTGGGTGGTTAGGACTCTGCTCAGGCTCTTTTGAAATTCAGTAAAGTTATTTGACAGTGCTAATGATGCTGGCAATTCCCACTTGAACTTGAACTTTTGCAGTGTGATCAAGCTCATGGCCAAATTTGAGTGCTAATCCTATGCATTAGCACAGCATCCCCATAAATAACAGATATGCTTTGCAGTAAATGTTTCATAAGTTGACAAAACCATCTTAATCTGAGGAGTTTCTGTTCCTATCAAGAATCTGTCTGCACCATTTCTATGCCAGTGCTATAGGCTTTATTCACATTGACAATCTGGACAGATGCTATTTACTGGGACACGGTTCTCTGTCTTTGCACTTCCCGTGCAGTCTCTACAGTGTTGAGATATTACAATTTCCCTGAAGGCTGACATCAACCAAGAGATTTGAATTAAAACAATACTTCCTTGCAGAAATTTTGATTCATCTTGAAATACTTTTTTTTCTTTTCAGCAGTACCTGGCACTCCTACCAATTCATGACAGTTACTGGATATGACTTGAGACAGCCAATTAAACTGTCAATCTTGTAACAATGAGCACATGTATCTCGGCGCATGTCTCTCATATAATGGCAAATTTATATTTGTTCTATGATCTACCATACTCCCGAACGTTCAGGTAAATGCCACGACAGAGAGATTAATCCAAGAGGTGTCAGTTTATCAAAGTCTTTTTTCCTTCAAAGCTCGTATACTGAGACAGATAGGAGGAAAGCTACTGAATTAACTGAACTGAAAAAAAAGAGGAAAAACTTTTGGTTCAGTTTGCAGAAATGTACCTCAATGGTTTCTTCCAATGCTTTGGGGTTCTATGACTCTTTACACAATGGTGAAAGTGAAATCATTTCTATGTATCTGATTTTGGATCAGAGCCAAAATAGAGTTTGAGAAAGAAGCGAGTATCATTAGCATGTTCAGGAAAGCCCGGATAACTACGGAAGTACATATCTGAAGTCAAAACTAACCCCCAAATAAAACCAGATCGAGGAAACCACCGTCTTTTAAAAATGTAACATTTTTAATAATAATAATAATGATGATGATGATGATGATGATGATGATGATGATGTTGATGATGATGATGATGATAGTAACCCAATGAGCACCGGAGATATTCAACAATATTGTGTGTGAGGGGAGAAATGGAATCAAGTATCCCAGAGGAGATCTTAAATTCTCTGGTTGAAATTACTGAATAAGGGATTACTGAACACAAGACACAATTACACAGCATCATTAATCAATGAGTCATTTTGAGACAAAAAACCCCCAAAAAGTCCCATTTGTCATTTCTTCCTGACACTTCCTATTCAACATTGCTTGCAAAGTATGACAAAGCATACCTTAGATGTACGTTAATATAGACATGACTGTATGTCATTAGACGTGAGTATGGGCAAACCACAGTCACGTTTGTGTAGTCAAACCTGTCGATTGTTCTATAACGTTATCGTGATTTTGTCCCCATCCGTTGGAACCGAGAAAATACTGAGCACCTGAAGTTGAGGGTCTTAAGGACTCGGTCGTAAGCTGGCTCAGGAATTCTGGGAATTGAAGTCCACGAGTCATAAAAGAGCCAAGGTTGCCTATCCCTGCGACTAAGAGAAGGCTTCTCTCCCACCTGAAAATGAAAGCATTTTCCCCTACTAATCCCAGGATGGTTAGCTAAACCCTAGGCTGTCTAGTCAACTTGACTGCAAAGGAGCAGAAAATACCCTTACAGGGGAATAAAAACTGGTATCAATCTAAGTTCATATAATATATGTGTTCTCGAATAGAAACTTCAATTGATATATTAGAACATCAGGCAAACGGCATTATTGAAAATGAATTAAATTAAATTAAATGAAGGAGAAGCAAGTTCATAAAAACCTTATTCAGTGAGAATACCCTCCAGATGTGTGAAAAAAAAAATCTGTAGATAGTTCCATTAATATCCCAAGGAAGATATGATGAAGGGGTTGTTTGTTTGTATGAGGGAGGGATAGGGGGTGATGGAGAGTTCTTTTTTTTAAAAAAATATGCAAGTTCCCATATAGAAAATGCTTTAAAATGTTGTGCTGGGAGCCACACTCCCAAAAGGTAGAAATAAAATGTCCATTTATTTATTATTTGAAATTGATTAGAGACTTCTTCTTCTCCATGTATGGAATAGCATCTTCTGTCACATTAAACACTGAAGTTCAGTGCTCATTTTTGGAAAATTTCCAGGAGCTACACCTAAAGTTGAAGCAGTTAAAATAGCAGGTTGTGTATTTATTTGACTTGATCCAACCATTAAAGCACAGTCAAAAAGGAAGAATCCTCCTCACTTGCCTTGCTGTCGCATGAATGGTGCTGTGTGGCTTGGACCAAAAGGTAAAAGGGAAGATGGAGCAAAGCACAGGAACGGCTTGGATATTTTATCTAAGGGGGACTAAAAACCTGGAATTGTCTCATCCGAAGTCCCAGTGCCCGATTCCTAGGCTTCCCAGGATAGAAACAACTGGCTTTGTGCCTAAAGCAGGATCAGAACTCTCTATAAAATCTAAATCTAGGTACATCAGGAAAATGTAAGAGAATATGGATGAAGGCACATCTATGGCCAAAAAATAATAATAATAAAAAAAGCCGACTAGAAGCCATGTCTGCATGATTGTAGCAGACACACCTTTTTAAGTGGCAAAGTCTTATTAGTGGTAGTACCTTGTTTATGGAACTTCCTCCAGAAGGAAAGCGAGATGAGCCAAATGCTCAATGGGCTGAGGCAGGCAATAGAACCATTCCTATACTAGATGACTTTAAAATTATTTTCAGTCCAAAAGTAACTGTTTATAATTCCGCTCTGTTCATTTAAAAGTTCTATTTTTCTCTCCTATTTCTTTAGGAGTTTCATTACAAAAATTAAATTAGCATGTAGTATTTGTAATTGAAGATTTTTAGCTCTGGCATTATTTTCAGTGGATTTAAAATTATACATAGAAATATGTTTGTGAAATCAGTATTCCAGAAACTACAGTGAAATAAAAAATATCTGTCTAACAGCAGATCTGAGAAGTAAATCATGAAACATATACCTCCAAGAATAACTCCCCTGTGTAATATTAGGTATAGGCAAGTCCTTGAACGTTAGCAGGATTTCAGGTAGGTGATTTATGGAAATGTTTACAATTCTGTTAAGAAAAATAGGGGCAACTGTTGCTGGAACACTTTTTTAAAAAGGTAACTTAAGTGAAAAGAGGCATATATAGATGATCAAATAACAGACAATTTATGCAATACAAAATGCAATTTTCCTGACAGTGTGTAATTCATGACTTCACAGAAAATAGATGATCTCAAATGATTAATTGCTGCAATAACTGTAAGATCAAAAGTTTATCTAATAGAACTTATACCATTGGGGAAAATGGATCCAGAATTACAGGCAGAATGTATATATTCTGCTACCAATGAAAATTTATGGAAATAGTCAACCAGATGTTGCTGGAGAATTCATAAGCAGGATGAAGACCTGCCCCCTCTAGAGGTAATTTAAAAATTACACTGGGAGTTACGAGTTTCCCACAGAAAAAGTGCTGATCAAGTCAACAATCCACCTAGCACTGAAACGTAAAATAAGGTGCCTGTAAGCCACAGGAGAGAGGTTCCAGATTTAAAGTATAATGGGTATAAGAAAAAATTGCATTCTAATGTGGCTTCCTTCCACAGTGCAACAAAGTTTTTTGATTAGTTGCACCATATTAAGTTGTCTGAAAAACTTTTGTTGTATTTGAGCTTGGGAATCAGAGAAGTTTGTGAAGTTTTTGAACAGCCTATGGTCTATGCTTTTATCCAATTCCATGTACTTAGTTATTTTACTGCCATTCTGAGTAGC
>NW_015387542.1:37190-42105 GCF_001527695.2 Protobothrops mucrosquamatus
AAAATTGCATTCTAATGTGGCTTCCTTCCACAGTGCAACAAAGTTTTTTGATTAGTTGCACCATATTAAGTTGTCTGAAAAACTTTTGTTGTATTTGAGCTTGGGAATCAGAGAAGTTTGTGAAGTTTTTGAACAGCCTATGGTCTATGCTTTTATCCAATTCCATGTACTTAGTTATTTTACTGCCATTCTGAGTAGCTTAGAAAAAAATACCTACTATTTGTGAGTCTATTTTCGGTGGCCATGAAAGATTTTTCATGACCTGAAACTTCCTTTTATACACTGATCATAGCTAATATGTTTTATCTTCATCCTTTTTTTCTTCTCCAGAATAAATATAAGAACTCCAGTCTATCTTCAAACACTATTTCCCCATGTCCTACACCTTTGTTGACTTCCTCCAAGCCTCTCTAACCAGTCAATATTCTTGTGCAAATGTGACCTTTGTGGTTTCAAGAAGGAACAGTATCTTCATGTTTCTTCTAATGCAGTTTGGAATTGTGTTAGCCTTTCTAGCAGCTTGATCACAATGCATATGCGCTCAGCTTGCTATACTTCTTGTCCCTTCCTTGTTCCCTTGTTGTCTATGCTCTGCCTTGTTCGCAGTGATTGAGCTTGAAAAATTTAAGCATGTTTTCTTGGTTCTTCTTGTTATTTGACCTTATTAATAAAAATATATCTGTATCAATTTTATAAAGTCTCCAACAAATCAGTCATAATAGGGCAGGGTCTATCACGTGCAGCCAAGCCACTATAACTGGTATATTTATTGGTTTAAAAACAAGTAGCATATCATTTATTTATCTTGTCTAACACCAGGCTCCTTTTCATTCTGGTACTTAATCACTAATTCTGGGGATAAGAATGAATATTGTTTCTTTCTTTCATCAGTTTAACCATTTTAGGAATACTTTGTATCTGATTAAAGGCTTACTTAATCCAGGTTTCTATTATATATGTGGCGTGACTGGAATAGATTCTTTTTGTACTTGGTAAAAAATAGAGAAATGTGATTTTCTGACTTTGAAGCCAGTGGTTGGAGTGGTCACGTAAGGGATCAGAACAGGTGAGATAATGCTCTTTCAGGTCTCAATCCATTTTATGACTGTTGAATTATTTTAAAGTTAAATTATTTTATCCTAAATAATACCTTATTATTCCTTGCATCCTTAACACACATTACACACTAAACAATATATATTACCTCTTTATGGATAACAGCACACTGTGCATACAAACATTTGCAGTTTGCTTCTAGATCTTCTGAGCTTATATCAAGAGGGTTTTCCCAGTTGTCTATACATTTTTACTCCTACATTTTTTTCTATTCAAGACCATTACCTTGCATATACATACATACTTCATCAGGACTTAAATATTTCTAGCTACTTTCCTTTCTCTATTTTATTAATGTCACTTCTACTCATTCACTCGTTTTCCTTCTACTTCCTACACTAAAGTTAGGTGCTTATAGTTAAATTACTTCCCCCTAATAAAGGAAAGATAAATCACCCAAATAATTTCTCCTTACTTAAATAAAATATTACATTCCTGTGTTCTTTCATTTGTGTATGTGTAGAAAAAACATATTTTAACACAAGTTTCAATCAGTTTTCTATTGCTGTGAAAATAAGTGCTTGTTGAATTAATATAGTTCCCTATCATTTAAAGATTATCACGTGAATTTGAGTTATTCTCTCCTTCCTAGTAACTATTCAATAAGTAATAAACCCCAAAGTGTAAAAACTTACTGAATGCATGGCACATCTCCATTAAAAAGCTTTTTAGACCAATTCCAGTTTATGAGCCAGAGTGCGTGTATGAAATGCACAGGTGAGTTTGACTGCCTACGTGTCTTTGCATGCAAAGTGTTTAGGAACAAAATTTGATTTTTGTTCCCTCTCCGATGAATGTAGCACTTTTTATTTTGCTTGAACAAAAATCAGAGAAAAGAGCAGTGATATGAAGATACTGATGTGCTTATACAAATAATCACAAAGTGTGTAACACTTCGTGATTTGTTACACACCGTGTAATACACTTTGTGCTTAACTCACTTTCTTTAGATTAGCAAAAGATTTAGATGCTTATGATACAAAAAAGAGGTGGAGGGAGGGAACCAATTTATTCAGGTGACAGAAACACTGAATGTGAATGGAGCTTTGTGGCTGTGTCAACTTCTGAAGATAATTATCAGCAAGAGATGTTACATTGATTAGCAGCTGTGTGAACAGTTTCCTTTTAATCTTCTCTTTCCTCTGGTTGTCTCACTGAAAGCTATCCTTCTCAAGAAAGTTGGATTTAATGGTATGAAAAATAGCAAAAACTAGAATATTTGTAATGCTTTACATACCCTGAGGATATACAATAACACTTTTAACTGAAAAAGTTTATGGTTTCTCTAGTGTGTGATTTTATTCCCAAAAGTTTTCCTTGCTCACAGACTGAAATTCACACATATATAAAGAAATGAGCCCAAATTAAGCAGCAAATAATACAATTAATTACATAGAACCACATACAATGTAAATGAGTCTTCAGGTCATAATATTTCTTCAAGACTAATATATCTCTATATTAGCTTCCTATTATAACAGTTCCATTCTACAAAAAAGGTGGGTAAAGAGCTGGACCAGATACAGCCTTGATACGGTAAAAATTGAACATATATTTATGATTTTACCTTCACGTGTCCTCAGTGACTCTCAGAAAGAGTGCTAATGACCAGATGACTGAAAGGAATATAAATCCTTCCATCTTCCACCATTTAATCAGAACTGAAGAAGCTTCTTGGATGAGAAGCGAAACGTCTTCAAGGAAAAACAGTTGCCTTTTGAAAAAGCACCTTTCAGACAACCATGACCTGGATGTCTGAGAATCTCCATAGACATTTATGGGTGTTCTAACAATCATTTTGTTTTGTTATTCCATGCAGTTTCACATGTACTTTCAAATCTGCTTCTACTTGTTTACAGTTGTACACAATCCAACATATTTAGCTAGGGCTCAGACTAAAATAGGGTGAGTATCCTGATAATTGCACTTTCCAGAAGGACCTTCTTTAGGGAGAGGATTAGTTTCTTAAGATAGAAAAGTATTAAGTTGGGAGTAAGGAGGTACACATTAAAACAACATTGTCTGAGGCAATTAAGTTGTAATTGTCCACTTGGTTTTAACAGTTTATATATTGAGGAATTTTTTCTCATGGCTCTTATTTCTGTTCGAACCAAAATGTCATCCTTTGGTTTAGCTCCAGATTTAGCAAAGTTAATGTGATCCAAGATTCTTCCCAATTCATCAGTATTTCTTTTCTTTCTTTTTTAAACCAATCACTACATTGGTTGGATCCTGGGGAGTGTTACCAATTTCAATTACTGGTTTTGTATCTCTGGGCCATATCTAAAGGAACACCCAATAAGTTAAATAACAATTCCACTTTATGTTCCTATGCACTTGGCTTAATTGTGCAATCACAATTAGGTGGTTTTTTTTCCTTATGCTGAAAGGGGCGTTGGTCTTACCTGAACGCCATTTCTCAGCATGATGATGGATAATCCACTTGATTGGGTTTCCTGAAGTCCCTTGTACCCAATAAGACTAAGTCTGAGATAGCCACGCCTCCTGCCTGGCCGCACATGCCCAGTTCTGACGGAGGCGAAGCAACAGACAAAGTCAGGCGTGTTGTTCTCCAGACCCTTATCACCGTGCCCACGAACTCATTGAAAGAAAAAAGGGGCGGGGGTGGATTATCCATCATCATGCTGAGAAATGGCGTTCAGGTAAGACCAACGCCCCTTCTCCAGCATGAGGGATGGATAATCCACTTGATTGGGACATACCAAAGCTCGCCTGTCCCTAGGGAGGGTTAACAGACGGGGCACGTGATGGAGATGAAANTACTGTTTCGTATGGAATCTACATGCAATTATATCTGTACTGACATACAGTAATCTGCACTCATACCCGTTTGGTGTCAGTGCAAACACATCAGTTTGGACAGCTAACAAGATATTGCAATAGCACTAAAACAGGGGTAGGCAACCTTGGCTCTTTTATGACTCGTGGACTTCAACTCCCAGAATTCCTGAGCCAGCATGGCTGGCTCAGGAATTCTGGGAATTGAAGTCCACGAGTCATAAAAGAGCCAAGGTTGCCTATCCCTGCGACTAAGAGAAGGCTTCTCTCCCACCTGAAAATGAAAGCATTTTCCCCTACTAATCCCAGGATGGTTAGCTAAACCCTAGGCTGTCTAGTCAACTTGACTGCAAAGAAGCAGAAAATACCCTTACAGGGGAATAAAAACTGGTATCAATCTAAGTTCATATAATATATGTGTTCTCGAATAGAAACTTCAATTGATATATTAGAACATTAGGCAAACGGCATTGTTGAAAATGAATTAAATTAAATTAAATGAAGGAGAAGCAAGTTCATAAAAACCTTATTCAGTGGGAATCCCCTCCAGATGTGTGAAAAAAAAATCTGTAGATAGTTCCATTAATATCCCAAGGAAGATATGATGAAGGGTTTGTTTGTTTGTATGAGGGAGGGATAGGGGGTGATGGAGGGTTCTTTTTTTAAAAAAAAAATATGCAAGTTCCCATATAGAAAATGCTTTAAAATGTTGTGCTGGGGGCCACACTCCAAAAAGGTAGAAATAAAATGTCCATTTATTTATTATTTGAAATTGATTAGAGACTTCTTCTTCTCCATGTATGGAAGGGGCGTTGTCTTACCTGAACGCCTTTTCTCAGCACGGAGATGGAGACTCCACCATTGGGTAGTAGACTGTATTCCTGCCCAATCAGATCAAGTCAGCCAAAGTTGCCACGCCCGTCCTGGACCGTTGGTCTCCAGTCTTTGACGCGAGCGTAGCCATTGACTGACAGCAAGACGTTGTGGCTCACCAAACTAA
>NW_015387542.1:46012-47899 GCF_001527695.2 Protobothrops mucrosquamatus
AAAGGGACTGGAAAATCCACCAAATGACTGTACCTGCCTAGAGCCAAACTTGCAACGTCTGTCCTGGGCAAGATCAAGTCAAAGACTGGAGACCAACGGTCCAGGACGGGCGTGGCAACTTTGGCTGACTTGATCTGATTGGGCAGGAATACAGTCTACTACCCAATGGTGGAGTCTCCATCTCAGTGCTGGAGAATAGCATCTTCTGTCACATTAAACACTGAAGTTCAGTGCTCATTTCTGGAAAATTTCCAGGAGCTACACCTAAAGTTGAAGCAGTTAAAATAGCAGGTTGTGTATTTATTTGACTTGATCCAACCATTAAAGCACAGTCAAAAAGGAAGAATCCTCCTCACTTGCCTTGCTGTCACATGAATGGTGCTGTGTGGCTTGGACCAAAAGGTAAAAGGGAAGATGGAGCAAAACACAGGAACGGCTTGGATATTTTGCCTAAGGGGGACTAAAAACCTGGAACTGTCTCATCCGAAGTCCCAATGCCCGATTCCTAGGCTTCCCAGGATAGAAACAACTGGCTTTGTGCCTAAAGCAGGATCAGAACTCTCTATAAAATCTAAATCTAGGTACATCAGGAAAATGTAAGAGAATATGGATGAAGGCACATCTATGGCCAAAAAATAATAATTAAAAAAAAGCCGACTAGAAGCCATGTCTGCATGATTGTAGCAGACACACCTTTTTAAGTGGCAAAGTCTTATTAGTGGTAGTACCTTATTTATGGAACTTCCTCCAGAAGGAAAGCGAGACGAGCCAAATGCTCAATGGGCTGAGGCAGGCAATGGAACCATTCCTATACTAGATGACTTTAAAATTATTTTCGGTCCAAAAGTAACTGTTTATAATTCCGCTCCGTTCATTTCAAAGTTCTAATTTTTTTAGGAGTTTCATTACAAAAATTAAATTAGCATGTAGTATTTGTAGCTGAAGATTTTTAGCTCTGGCATTATTTTCAGTGGATTTAAAATTATACAGAGAAATTTCTTTGTGAAATCAGTATTCCAGAAACTACAGTGAAATAAAAAATATCTGTCTAACAGCAGATATGAGAAGTAAATCATGAAACATATACCTCCAAGAATAACTCCCCTGTGTAATATTAGGTATAGGCAAGTCCTTGAACGTTAGCAGGATTTCAGATAGGTGATTTATGGAAATGTTTACAATTCTGTTAAGAAAAATAGGGGCAACTGTTGCTGGAACACTTTTTTGAAAAGGTAACTTAAGTGAAAAGAGGCATATATAGATGATCAAATAACAGACAATTTATGCAATACAAAATGCAATTTTCCTGACAGTGTGTAATTCATGACTTCACAGAAAATAGATGATCTCAAATGATTAATTGCTGCAATAACTGTAAGATCAAAAGTTTATCTAATAGAACTTATACCATTGGGGAAAATGAATCCAGAATTGCAGGCAGAATGTATATATTCTGCTACCAATGAAAATTTATGGAAATAGTCAACCAGATGTTGCTGGAGAATTCATAAGCAGGATGAAGACCTGCCCCCTCTAGAGGTAATTTAAAAATTACACTGGGAGTTACCAGTTTCCCACAGAAAAAGTGCTGATCAAGTCAACAATCCACCTAGCACTGAAACGTAAAATAAGGTGCCTGTAAGCCACAGGAGAGAGGTTCCAGATTTAAAGTATAATGGGTATAAGAGAAAATTGCATTCTAATGTGGCTTCCTTCCACAGTGCAACAAAGTTTTTTGATTAGTTGCACCATATTAAGTTGTCTGAAAAACTTTTGTTGTATTTGAGCTTGGGAATCAGAGAAGTTTGTGAAGTTTTTGAACAGCCTATGGTCTATGCTTTTATCCAATTCCATGTACTTAGTTATTTTACTGCCATTCTGAGTAGC
>NW_015387542.1:54063-64160 GCF_001527695.2 Protobothrops mucrosquamatus
AGAAATATCCAAAATAGTTGAATAAAACCTGAGTCTGGAGAGCAGAGAAACAACACGCCTTGTCTGGGTATAGACTAAGTCAGAACTGGGCATGTGCGGCCAGGCAGGAGGCGTGGCTATCTCAGACTTAGTCTTATTGGGTACAAGGGACTTCAGGAAACCCAATCAAGTGGATTATCCATCCCTCATGCTGGAGAATGACCATTTTACATTTTAGGGCTTCTTCCCATCTAGATCTAAACTTTAGAAGTGACTTTCTTTTGAATTACATTTGGGAACATTTTTGTTTTTATAGAAACTTTATAAAACTGGTAGAACATTACTTGATACAGAAGAATGTTATGGACATGTTGATTTTAAGAAATGCTGTGTACTGATTATTTTACTGTTCTATGGTTGATATTGTTTTACATATTGTTTACCCATACTATGCTTTGCTATAAAAACACTGAATTAAAAAAATACTACTGTGACCTATTTTTTCCTCTGCCCCAGTTAGAGAATATTATATTAAAATAGTCTACTGATATTAGTGAATTTGCCACTCCAGTGACACTGACATATGTAACCAAACTAGAGCTGAAGAAGCTTCTTGGATGAGAAATGAAATGTCTTCAGAGGAAAACAAGAAAGTCCAGTTGCCTCGGGAAAAAACATCTTTGGGATAACTATGACCTGGATGATTGAGAATCTCCATAGATATGTAACGAAAAATAATTCTCTACTTTTATTGGAATAAATGCAATGAGAGATGCACATAGCTTCATTTTTTGTTAGATGTGCCTGATGATTAAAACTTTGAGGAATTTAGAGAAATAAGCAAAACCATTTCATATTTACTGATACTGAATATCAATAACCCCATAATTAGTATTGCTAAAATATTCAAAGAAAATAATACACAAATAAATCTACAGACTTACATGTCGGTGGTTCAGAAGAATGGTAACTAAAATTGGAAGCATGGGATTTTATTTTTAGATGAATGGTATATGCTTTGCCATATAGCCACAGTGTCAGCTGTCACTTTATGCTTGATTGTGATTCGCTGCTATTACAGTGAAAGATTGCCATGAATTGTGGGGAGGGGGAATGAAAGAGGAAATGCTTGGGAAATTGAAAGTAAATGTTGTACCTTCTCAAAAAGCTGCTTCAAGGTCACCTAGCTGGAAGAAGGGGGGGGAGCTGCATACTAAAGCACTATGAAAACATCTTGCACGATCTAGATTGGTTACATTGGGGTGGGCAATGAAAGAGACTTAAAGAGGGAAAAGTAAATATGGGAATTTTGGCACATGATTCTAAGTTCTGGCTATGTATTATTGCAATACACTTGATTTCTAATAAACCTATACCTTTCTCAACAAGATCATTTCTTCTTATAGGGTTTAAGTTGTGGGAGGTTTGACACACAGTGGAGAAATTAACTCACTTGCTACATTTTCAAACACAACAATCTAAACCATGTTAATTCTGGGGATATGAAAGCTATAGTAAAGAATTGCCTCCCTGCTGTATTCCGTTATGGAAAAAAAATGCATTATTTATGGTATGGCCTACTTTATTACACCGGGATAGAAAACTTCCAAGATGGAAATCAGGAAAAGGTCATCTCAGAGTGAGTATGTCCACAGCATACTTTGGTATCAGGTATGTATTGTGTAATATCATACTGCCATGACTATGAGTGAGCCACAGATGTTTGAATGGATTTTAAAGTTCTTGATTTCAGAAAGAAACCTAGAAATGTTGAATTATTTTCTGCATATATTACACATTTCAATATCCATGTAGAATGGAAAAAAAACATGGGACAAAACTCTGAAGTAATAACCAGCAGGAAGAGATGTGATGGGAGGGTACATTGGCTATATAGTAATTATTAAAGTCTCCCATTCTATCAGGCTGCAGTCTAACCAAAGAATTTAATGTCACAGTCTATGAATCTCTGCACCAAAAAAGCCCTGCTCTTCAGTACTAGGTCAGTTGCTGGTAAGACATGTCATATTAGGGATTAAAGTATTGATTTGGCATTTATCATGAACATCTAGCTAAGAGAAAGAGGAAATCTCTATTCTGTCGATTGATGGCCTAGTGCAGCAAGCTAGGATTAGTTGCTAGTGAAGATGATTGGTTGTAGTTTATCCTCTGACAATATATTTGATAATCTTTTATTAGATCATGCTACTGCATTTTGGTGGCCATAATTGTGGGGGAGACTGTATAGAGAAGGGCTCTTCAAACTTGGCCCTTTTATGACTTGTGGACATCAACTGCCAGAATTCCTCAGCCAGGCACGCTGGCCGAGGAATTCTGGGAGTTGAAGTCCACAAGTCATAAAAGGGCCAAGTTTGAAGACCCCTGGTATAGAGAATGTTAATGTTCCCTCCATCTGAGGTAGCTGGGATGATCTTAACATACTATTTTCTTCCCCTAGACTTTTTTTTTTTGTAAAATTTCTTTCTGAGTGCTTCTCTAATTTTAGAAGGTGTGTTGGTTGTTTTTCATTTCTGCATATCCTGCTTTTGTTTTATGTTTTTACTATGGATATTTTAGCCTTTTCTGGCATGCAAGAAGATAAACCTTTTATTAAGCAGATAAAACAAATGCTTAACTAATTGTATATTCATTTACATCAGGGACTTAGTTTTGTTTGCTTGTGACTTTTTCTTTTAATAGAAATTTGGAAAATATACATAGCAGACGCCAATAAGACACTTTAAGAAGTTTCCTAATGTTTTGTTGATCTAGTTTCAGTAAAAAACAAACCTAAGAGTTTTACAAAGGAAAAAAATAAGAAATGTGTTTTCGACCCCAATTCCATTGCTTAGAAATCCCCCCCCCTGCAACTCCCTTCAGCAGCATGAAAAATCTTATGCACAACAGATAATGTGAAATTTACATTAAGCTCAGAATCCCAGGAAACTCAAGGATATTCTTGAAGCCTCGTGAAGCATCAATTTTCTTGGAATGAAACACATGAGGCTTTCTTAATTGTAAAGAGACATTTATTCCCTAGGAAAAGAGGCCAATAACGAGTGGAAATATTATACTCTGGATTTAAATGTAGCCATAAATGACAAGAAAATACCCCAATTACATGGCAAGGTATGCACTTATAAGCGATTTACTTTGATTTACTTCATGCATCTGCAACTGAGCTCTATAAAAATAAATGATTAATGATGAACCAGATGACTTTATGGCTGTCGTAAAGGACATTATAACCTTTTTAAAAATTTACAGAAACAGCAGTACTGCTAAACGAACTGCATGTCAGATTCAGAACAAAATAAATTAACTCGAGATAATACACCAAACTTGAATTCGCTGTATGCTGCTTAGATTTTTGGCGTTATGTGTAGTAGAAATGTCATAGACTAACAATATGCATGATGGTGATAAAGGTGTTGATATTATGGCTGAATATTTAAAATAATGTTTAAGTTCTGACTTGAATTTTTAAGATCCAAAATGTTTGAATTGACAGTAAACAAGTAAAATTTACTGACAGCAAGCAATGTGATCCTAGTTTATGCACACAGGACATGTACAGTATCAGCAGCGAGCAATGTTGGCGGGGATCAGAACAATCCATTTAATGTGGCTTGCACATTAATTTAATTGCTGCAAGCCATTTAATGTGGCCTTCAGAAGAGAGTGGGAAAGGAGTAATGGTTAGTCATCCCTGGGACAGTAGAAAGTATGGAAGATTCAGAACAGCCTTGTCTTAACCTTGAGGAGCTCTGAGGACACAGTGGTTGAAGTGTGGTATTGCAGGCTAACTCTGTCCACAGTCTGGAGTTCAATCCTGATGAGACTCAAGGTTGACTCAGCCTTCCATCCGAGGCTGGTAAAACGAGGACCCAGATTGTTGGGGGCAATATGCAAATAATGCTTCTACATTATGGGTTGGGGATCCCTTCCATAAAACACTATGGGACGGTACATAAGTCTAAATGTTATTGCTATTACTACTGATAGTCTTCAGAAAGGACCATGAAGGTTTTGGAGAGGCTTTCAAGATTCTGTCACTATACCCTGTGACAGATAAAGTAGCTTTCCTGAATTCCTTTGGTGCCTGTCTGTGGCTTAATTCAAAGAGCTAACAATCACCAGAAATAGCAAGGCTGACCAATATTCAGCCTTTTTGTTTGTGATTAAAGATAAAGGTAGAACCAAGCCACTTCCATCCATTAGTCCAAAGTAGCAATGAGATGGGGGTTATTTGTGAGCTTTCCCCACTTATCTACAAAAAAGTTAAGTTTGAAAAAGGAGCAAGGGCCTTCCAATGAAGATCCTTCATTTTGAACATGAAGCAAATAATTATTCAGCTGAAAAATAGTAATTTAGAAGTGCACATAGGATGCTGGAAAGACAACTGTGGGCTATTAGGTGCCCATTTCTTTCTACAAAATATGGCAGAAATATTTTACTTTGTACCTATGATATTTAGAGCTACATCTCCACGATATCTAGAAGCCCACTAAACTGGAGAAAGTCCTTAGAATTGGTAACATGAATACAGAAAAAACCCCAGAACTGAAGCATGCAAGAACATCAATATTTTTTATGTCTTCATTTCATTCGGTATCAAAGTCTTAAAAAACACTTGGGGCTTTCACAGTAATCTGCCTATTTTAATCAACTTAACTATTTCAGTACAGTTAATGAACTATGATCCTGGACCTTATACTAGAGAATGTTAAAATTAAACTCACTAAAATAAAACTTCATTTTGTGCTGAATGATAATTTATCTTTTGAAAGAAATGTGAGTTTGGATGTCATACCATCGTGGATTAAATGAGAAATTGTACGTGTCTATGGCAAACACATATGTGTAGATTTAAGGCATGGTTGATACTTCTTTTTTTAGATTTATAGAGATGGACAACATGTTTCATTCTGCAATAAGGAAGATTCTCAGTGTCTCTTTGAGGTCACTATATTTTTTCATTTGGGATAAGACTAGCTACTATGCTGTAATAACAATTTCAGATTAAATGGATGGATTTATTTGATGGATTTATATCTAATATATATTCTTAACAGGGATCTTATTGGAACATTTCCATTATTATTTTAATATTGTAATGCCCATATCAAACATATGACTGGCTGGTTTACAACATTAAAATAATAATGGAAATGTTCCAATAAGATCCCTGTTAAGAATATATATTAGATATATACACTTTTACTGTGATATTTGTAACTTCACATACCGGTAATTAGAACCCGTATAGTGGAGAAGCTCTAGAAAATGTGCATGCACAAAGTTAAAACTGTCAGATCATCTCAAAGAATTGGCTTTTAAAAACGGATGTTTCCAAACTATTTTTACTTAAAGTTTATCTTTCATGATTCACTTACTTTTCATTTAGATTTCATTTAGGTTAAGATACTTTAAAGGGGACTTATCAGTAAAGAAAGAAAGCTGTAGCACAACTCTGTCATGGCTTTTCTTAGGTTAAAGACAGACTAGGGTAGAAAGGTAGAATTCAATAAAAGAGGAACAACCTCTGAAGAGCCACTTCAGTTTGCTTCTCCAGTGTAACCATTGAGTCTTCTTGCATATTCTCTACAAGGCATATATTACTAGATATTGTCCCTGATAGTCAGACTGGATAAAGACCAGGTAAAAATCTTAAAAAATACAAAGCTTGAGATTCCCATCTGAGTATCAGGATAATATTAGTAAGATTTTTGTCCTATTACATTTTATCAACAAAACAAATAAAGTGGCAACGATAGACTGTCTCAGAAAAATACTCTGTGTATTTAAGAGTTTATTCTTCTAACAGTTACCATCTGAATTTATGAAACTACTGTAATATTTTAAATATTTACTTCAGGTACTCTTAAACTACAGTCATTGTGTAACACATTTTTAGCCTATGTATATTTTAACATAACAGAATAACAGAGCTGGAAGGGACCTTGGAGGTCTTCTAGTCCAGCCCTCTGCTGCTCAGGCAGGAAACCCTATACCATTTCAGACAAATGGTGTAGGTTGTCCAATCTCTTCTTAAAAACTTACAGTGTTGGAGTATCCTATTTTAGTTAGGATTAAAGTGATGCCTACTTAAACAAACAACAAAGAAACACAAAAAAGGACTACACAAACTCAACTGTTCAAAAGAAAGAAAACAGAATTTCTTTCTAGAAGCTAAAAGAGAAAGAAAAAAAAAGAAAGAGGGTCGGGAATAGGAAAATTAGAACAATTAATCAGTGGAAGGACTTGTTTGCGGACGTTGCAGGTTCTCCAACACAGATTTTAAGAAGAGATTGGACAATCATTTGTCTGAAATGGTATAAGGCAGTGGTTCTCAACCTGTGGTCTGTGGGGGGGTTGCAATGTCAACACAGGAGATCTGCAAAGGCTTGAAGAAATGTTATGATTTAAATCAGGGGTAGTCAACCTTGGCTCTTTTATGACTCATGGACGTTTATGCTCACGGTCCTGTTCGCATGTGCGCTTGCATGCGTAAAGGCACCTATCCCCCCTTTTCCCTCCAGGCCACCAATCCAGAAAGGTTGGGGACCTCTGCTGTATATAATAGTAGAAAATAGGAAAAAACCCAAAATGGAATATATTTAATATAGTCTAGAATAGAATAGAATAAAAATAAAAAGAGTAAATATATCATATATAATAGAAAGAAAGGCTAATGAAAGCTAAAGAAAAGCTAATGAACTTGCTTGAAAATTCACTTTGTCAACTTCATTAAAAAGTCAACATCCATACATCCATTCATCCATCCATCTAAACTCCTCCACTACAGCCAGTTTATTAATAATCCTTTTGGCTGCTTTTGTTGCATAAAACCATCTGCTCTGTTATAACAGCTCCATAAGTTCTGCTTCTTCCATCTCTTCTTCTACTTTACAGCAGTTCTTCAAAATTGCAGACTGAAGTACATAAGCTCTTCTATGCAGTGCTTTTTTTCTAAAAAAAAAAAAAAAAAAAAAAAAGGTGCCGGAACTCACACACGTCATACAACCCGCATTGCCTACCCTACAAGGTTCCATCCAAAAAAGGTGCCGGAACTCCGTTCTGGGCATTCTATGAGAAAAAAAGCCCTGCTTCTATGCTGTATAGCTTCCATACATTTTATAAGCTTTGCACATCATTTACATCATTTTTTTCTTCTAACAAACCATGGCTTGCTATAGGCTGAATATAACCAAATGCTTCTGATAATCTGAATGCAGTATTTTTGTTCTAATCATCCCCTATAGAAGCAGTATTTGTGGAAAACAGCTCAGGAATGTGCTTTAGCCACCATTTTATTTATGTGGAATCTTAGCAGCCAGAGCTGACATTCATTAGAGATTCACGATTTTACTCAGATGTTGTTATCATCCATCATAACTTGACTTCAGATCCCCAAGGGGACTACTAACACAGTTTTCAGAGACCAAATATACTTTACAGAAAATGAAAAACGCTTGTGCTACCACATTTCATTTTAAAACATATCTGATTCTTGCCAGAATAACAACCAACATCTTGTACACCGTGTTAAATCTAAAAACTCTTTACTCAGGCCCAGTGTGTAAAATTTTCCCCAGTGGGGGGGGGGGAAGTGGAATGCCAAAAATTGGTTCAATTTTTTCCCAAGCCATTCTTAAGCAGGTTCACTGGGAAACTGCTTTCATTCAGTTTCTGAAGGAGAATAAAATGTCAGTGAACTTTTCGTGGGTTGAATTTTTTTTGTTCTTATACAGGCAGTCCTCGACTTACGATCACAATTGAACCCAAAATTCCTGTTGCTAAGAGAGACCCTTGCTAAGATAGCTTTGCCCCATTTGCCCACCTTTCTCCCACAGTTAAGTGAATCACTGCAGTTGTTAAGTTAGTAACACAGTTGTTAATGAATCTGGCTTCTCCATTGACTTTGCTCTGTCAGAAGGCTGCAAAAGGTGATCACATGACCCAAGGGACACTGCAACCATCATAAATATGAGTCAATTGCCAAACGTCGGAAGTTTGATCACATGACTATGGAGATGTTGTAATGGTTGTATGTGTGAAAAATGTTCATAAGTCACTATTTTCAGTGCTGTTGTAACTTCAGACTGTCACTAAATGAACTGTTGTAAGTCAAGGACTACCTGTACATACCTTAGTTATTAATTGGCCAATGGCCATGTGAGAGTCATTCATACAACCAAATCAGTAGGAGTCTGAAGCATTATGTTTTACCCTTATTGTGAAAAACACAATGGAAAAATTTTATGATTTTCCCTTAAGATTTAGCTGGGACATGGAAACCTGGGGAATAGTTGTACATTAAATGCTAAGACATAGTATGCTCATTTGCACACACTTTGACTCCTTGTAATACAGATCTACATGAAACTACATTTGACCTATGACATTTTAAAAATGAAATATCTTAAGAGCAGGTGTGTCAAACTAACCGCCTGCAGGCCGGATGCGTCACACGGAAGCCACGCCCACCCCAGCTCCGGCAAGGGGAAAAAAGCCACGAGTTTGACAGCCCTGTCTTAGAGCCAATGGTGGCTCAGTGGTTAGAATGCAGTATTGCAGGATAACTCTGTCGACTGCCAGCAGTTCGTTTCTGACCAGCTCAAGGTTGACAGACTTCAATCCTTCTAAGGTCGGTAAAATGAGGAGCCAGATTGTTGCGGGCAACATGCTGACTCTGTAAACTGCTTAGAGAGGGCTGTAAAGCCTTATAAAGTGGTATATAGATCTAAATGCTATTGCTATCTCCCATGTTTGTAAAAAACAACAACACCCTAAAACAATTCTTTTTGAAATAGCAAACTTTGCTTCAAGCTTAAGTTTAATCAGACACTCTTATGCCAGTGTTAACTATGTGAACAAACATCCCCAAAGTGTTTGACAAATTATCCAGTAATCCAAATCCTGCCATAAACATGTTTTCTCTGCTGAAAAGTTATAGCCTGATTATTATTATTCTCCAGCATGAGGGATGGATAATCCACTTGATTGGGTTTCCTGAAGTCCCTTGTACCCAATAAGACTAAGTCTGAGATAGCCACGCCTCCTGCCTGGCCGCACATGCCCAGTTCCGACTTAGTCTTCTACCCAGAAAGGCGTGTTGTTTCTTCTCTCCAGACTTCAGGTTTTATTTAACTATTTTTCCCTATCGGTGGATATTTCTCCCTTTCTCTCAAATCCTTGTTCTCCCATACCTCCTGATCCTTTCCTCCAGTTTGTTTATTTGCGCTTTATTTTCCCCCGTCTCCCTTATCCAAGGGATTGAAGGTGGGTTTATTAGTATAGTGGACTCCTGCCTTCCCAGAGGCTGCTAGGCCTCATTGCAGCGTCCGGGAACTGGGGGTTGTGGAGTCTTTTCTCCGCGCCCCAGCTGATCAGCAGGTCTCCACGGAGGTTAGAGGATTGCAAAATCAGCCAAGGAGAGCTTTCTCGCTCTCTGGCTGCTGCCGTTTTTGGTGCTGGTTAGGCGCAATCGTTTTGGGGGTGCGTGGAGCTACCACTAAAGCCCCAAGCTGCGTGGATCGCCCTAGCTTCTGGGGGAGGTTTCTCTCGATCGCGTTGCCTTTTTTTTTTTTTGCATTCTCTACTTGTGTGCGATCTTTTTGGGGGGAGCGTGGGACTGTGCACAGTCCAAGCTTTGTAGATCGCCCCCCCTTTTTTGTTTCTTCTGGCAGAGAGCATAAAAAAGCTCTCACTTTACAGGCGTGCGGTGTTTTCTTTCTCTTTCGATTTCTCCCAGCCCCATAGCACAGCCACGTGGCCGTGGCTGCCAGTTTGAATTGAGGCCTGCATTGTAGGGATTTTCTCCACGTGGCCGACATCCGCCATTTTATATGGTGGCCTGCACTGCAGGGCCGGCGTGGGACAGCAGATCGGTCCCCACGTGATTAAGGTGGTTGCCTTTTTTTCTACGAATCTGGTGATTTCTGGTGGCTGGTTTAGTTCCCCCCCCTGTTCTGGGGAGGGCAGAACCAAGTGAATTAATACCCCCTGTGGTTCCCAGCCTTACCTAATTGACATTGCCTCTGGCAATACGAATTTTACTACCTTGTCTATCTTTGGGAGTGGGCCTTAATTTCTGGGCCTTGTTCCTAGCCTGC